>NW_027552374.1:0-117654 GCF_045843805.1 Urocitellus parryii
TTTTTGTACTATGGAAGTAGCCCCAAGCAGAGACTGACGAGAATCACTTTCATTGAAAGGGGTTGCCAAGCTTCCAAAAAACTACGAGTTTCCTGAAATCTCAGAAAACATTTTTTCACCCAAATTTGATGATACTTACAGGTAATGATCAGTACACCAGTCCCTCGTGGCTGACCAAATTTCGTTCTTCTCGGTTAAACAGTTACTTTGCAATAACAGTTTTCATGTTGAGGTTTCACTCTCTTTTCTCCTATATGGATACATGCAGTTATAACTCTAAATCAAACACGGTTTTTGCTAGCTCTTTTAAACTTGACACAATAATGTACTTCGAAGTTCTATGGCTATGGTTTGTGTCCTATGGAAATAGCCCCAAGCAGAGACTGACGAGAATCACATTCATTGAAGGGGTTGCCAAGCTTCCAAAAAACTACAAGTTTCCTGAAATCTCAGCAAACATTTTTTCACCCCATCTTGATGATACTTGCAGGTAATGATCAGTACACCAGTCCACTTGGTTCACCAAATTTCGTTCTTCTAGATTAAACGATTCCTTTGCAGTAACCGTTTTCATGTTTAGGTTTCAGTCAGTTTTCTCCTATATGGATACATGTAGTTGGAACTCTAAATCAAACACGGTTTGTGCTAGCTCTTTGAAACTTGGCACAATAATGTAGTTCCAAGTTCTTTGGGTATGGTTTGTGTCGTAAGGAAGTAGCCCCAAGCAGAGAATGACGAAAATCACTTTAATTGAAAGGGGTTGTCAAGCTTCCAAAAAAATACGAGTTTCCAGGAATCTCAGCAATCATTTTTTCACCCAATCATATGATACTTGCAGGTAATGATCAGTACACCAGTCCCAACTTGGCTCACTAAATTTCGTTTTCTAGGTTAAACCGTTCCTTTGCAGTAACCGTTTTCATGTTGAGGTTTCACTCTGTTTTCTCCTATATGGATACATGTAGTTGGAACTCTAAATCAAACACGGTTTGTGCTAGCTCTTTGAAACTTCGCACAATAATGTACTTCCAAGTTCTATGGCTATGGTTTGTGTCCTATGTAAGTAGCCCCAAGCAGAGACTGACGAGAATCACTTTCATTGAAAGGGGTTGCCAAGCTTCCAAAAAACTACGAGTTTCCGGAAATCTCAGCAAACATTTTTTTCACCCAATCTTGATGATACTTGCAGGTAATGATCAGTTACACCATTCCCACTTGGCTCACCGAATTTCGTTCTTCTAGCTTAAACCGTTCCTTTGCAGTAACCGTTTTCATGTTTAGGTTTCACTCTGTTTTCTCCTATATGGATACATGTAGTTGGAACTCTAAATCAAACACGGTTTGTGCTACCTCTTTGAAACTTGACGCAATAATGTAGTTCCAAGTTCTATGGCTATGGTTTTTTGTCCTATGGAAGTAGCCCCAAGCAGAGACTGACGAGAATCTCTTTCATTGAAAGGGGTTTCCAAGCTTCCAAAAAACTACGAGTTTCCTGAAATCTCAGCAAACATTTTTTCACCCAATCTTGATGATACTTGCAGGTAATGATCAGTACACCAGTCCCACTTGGCTCACCAAATTTCGTTCTTCTAGGTTAAACCGTCCCTTTGCAGTAACCGTTTTCATGTTGAGGTTTCACTCTGTTTTCTCCTATATGGATACATGTAGTTGGAACTCTAAATCAAACACGGTTTGTGCTAGCTCTTTGAAACTTGACACAATAATGTAGTTCCAAGTTCTATGGCTATGGTTTTTGTCCTATGGAAGTAGCCCCAAGCAGAGACTGACGAGAATCACTTTCATTGAAAGGGGTTGCCAAGCTTCCAAAAAACTACGAGTTTCCTGAAATCTCAGCAAACATTTTTTGACCCAATCATGATGATACTTGCAGGTAATGATCAGTACACCAGTCCCACTTGGCTCACCAAATTTCGTTCTTCTAGGTTAAACCGTTCCTTTGCAGTAACCGTTTTCAAGTTTTAGGTTTCACTCTGTTTTCTCCTATATGGATACATGTAGTTGGAACTCTAAATCAAACACGGTTTGTGCTAGCTCTTTGAAACTTGGCAAAATCATTTAGTTGGAAAGTTCTATCGCTACGGTTTGTGTCCTATGGAAGTTGCCCCAAGCAGAGACTGACGAGAATCACTTTCATTGAAAGGGGTTGCCAAGCTTCCAAACAACTACGAGTTTCCTGAAATCTCAGCAAACATTTTTTCACCCAAATTTGATGATACTTACAGGTAATGATCAGGACATCAGTACACCAGTCCCACGTGGCTGACCAAATTTCGTTCTTCTAGGTTAAACTGTTCCTTTGCAATAACAGTTTTCATGTTTAGGTTTCACTCTGTTTTCTCCTATATGGATACATGTAGTTGGAACTCAAAATCAAACACGGTTTGTGCTAGCTCTTTGAAACTTGGCACAATAATGTAGTTCCAGTTCTATCGCTATGGTTTGTGTCCTATGAAGTAGCCCCAAGCAGAGAATGACGAGAATCACTTTCATTGAAAGGGGTTGCCAAGCTTCCAAAAAACTGCGAGTTTCCTGAAATCTCAGCAAACATTTTTTCACCCAATCTTGATGATACTTGCAGGTAATGATCAGTACACCAATCCCACTTGGCTTACCAAATTTCGTTCTTCTAGGTTAAACCGTTCCTTTGCAGTAACCGTTTTCATGTTGAGGTTTCACTCTGTTTTCTCCTATATGGATACATGTATTTGGAACTCTAAATCAAACACGGTTTGTGCTAGCTCTTTGAAACTTGGCACAATAATGTAGTTCCAAGTTCTATGGCTATAGTTTTTGTACTATGGAAGTAGCCCCAAGCAGAGACTGACGAGAATCACTTCATTGAAAGGGGTTGCCAAGCTTCCAAAAAACTACGAGTTTCCTGAAATCTCAGAAAACATTTTTTCACCCAAATTTGATGATACTTACAGGTAATGATCAGTACACCAGTCCCTTGTGGCTGACCAAATTTCGTTCTTCTCGGTTAAACTGTTCCTTTGCAATAACAGTTTTCATGTTGAGGTTTCACTCTGTTTTCTCCTATATGGATACATGTAGTTATAACTCTAAATCAAACACGGTTTTTGCTAGCTCTTTTAAACTTGACACAATAATGTACTTCGAAGTTCTATGGCTATGGTTTGTGTCCTATGGAAATAGCCCCAAGCAGAGACTGACGAGAATCACATTCATTGAAGGGGTTGCCAAGCTTCCAAAAAACTACAAGTTTCCTGAAATCTCAGCAAATATTTTTGACCCAATCTTGATGATACTTGCAGGTAATGATCAGTACACTAGTCCCACTTGGCTGGCAAAATTTCGTTCTTCTAGGTTAAACCGTTCCTTTGCAGTAACCCGTTTTCATGTTTAGGTTTCACTCTGTTTTCTCCTATATGGATACATGTAGTTGGAACACTAAATCAAACACAATTTGTGCTAGCTCTTTGAAACTTGGCACAATAATGTAGTTCCAAGTTCTATGGCTATGGTTTGTGTCCTCTGGAAGTAGCCCCAAGCAGAGACTGACGAGAATAACTTTAATTGAAAGGGGCTGCCAAGCTTCCAAAAAACTACGAGTTTCCTGAAATTTCAGCAAACATTTTTTCACCCCATCTTGATGATACTTGCAGGTAATGATCAGTACACCAGTCCCACTTGGTTCACCAAATTTCGTTCTTCTAGATTAAACGGTTCCTTTGCAGTAACCGTTTTCATGTTTAGGTTTCACTCTGTTTTCTCCTATATGGATACATGTAGTTGGAACTCTAAATCAAACACGGTTTGTGCTAGCTCTTTGAAACTTGGCACAATAATGTAGTTCCAAGTTCTTTGGGTATGGTTTGTGTCGTATGGAAGTAGCCCCAAGCAGAGAATGACGAAAATCACTTTCATTGAAAGGGGTTGTCAAGCTTCCAAAAAAATACGAGTTTCCAGGAATCTCAGCAATCATTTTTTCACCCAATCATATGATACTTGCAGGTAATGATCAGTACACCAGTCCCACTTGGCTCACTAAATTTCGTTTTCTAGGTTAAACAGTTCCTTTGCAGTAACCGTTTTCATGTTGAGGTTTCACTCTGTTTTCTCCTATATGGATACATGTAGTTGGAACTCTAAATCAAACACGGTTTGTGCTAGCTCTTTGAAACTTGGCACAATAATGTACTTCCAAGTTATATGGCTATGGTTTGTGTCCTATGTAAGTAGCCCCAAGCAGAGACTGACGAGAATCACTTTCATTGAAAGGGGTTGCCAAGCTTCCAAAAAACTACGAGTTTCCGGAAATCTCAGCAAACATTTTTTTCACCCAATCTTGATGATACTTGCAGGTAATGATCAGTACACCATTCCCACTTGGCTCACCGAATTTCGTTCTTCTAGGTTAAACCGTTCCTTTGCAGTAACCGTTTTCATGTTTAGGTTTCACTCTGTTTTCTCCTATATGGATACATGTAGTTGGAACTCTAAATCAAACACGGTTTGTGCTACCTCTTTGAAACTTGACGCAATAATGTAGTTCCAAGTTCTATGGCTATGGTTTTTGTCCTATGGAAGTAGCCCCAAGCAGAGACTGACGAGAATCTCTTTCATTGAAAGGGGTTGCCAAGATTCCAAAAAACTACGAGTTTCCTGAAATCTCAGCAAACATTTTTTCACCCAATCTTGATGATACTTGCAGGTAATGATCAGTACACCAGTCCCACTTGGCTCACCAAATTTAGTTCTTCTAGGTTAAACTGTCCCTTTGCAGTAACCGTTTTCATGTTGAGGTTTCACTCTGTTTTCTCCTATATGGATACATGTAGTTGGAACTCTAAATCAAACACGGTTTGTGCTAGCTCTTTGAAACTTGACACAATAATGTAGTTCCAAGTTCTATGGCTATGGTTTGTGTCCTATGGAAGTAGCCCCAAGCAGAGACTGACGAGAATCACTTACATTGAAAGGGGTTGCCAAGCTTCCAAAAAACTACGAGTTTCCTGAAATCTCAGCAAACTTTTTTTCACCCAATCTTTTTGATACTTGCAGGTAATGATCAGTACACCAGTCCCACTTGGCTCACCAAATTTCGTTCTTCTAGGTTAAACCGTTCCTTTGCAGTAACCGTTTTCATGTTGAGGTTTCACTCTGTTTTCTCCTATATGGATACATGTAGTTGGTACTCTAAATCAAACACGGTTTGTGCTAGCTCTTTGAAACTTGGCACAATAATGTAGTTCCAAGTTCTATGGCTATGGTTTGTGTCCTATGGAAGTAGACCCAAGCACAGACTGACGACAATCACTTTCATTCGAAGGGGTTGCCAAGCTACCACAAAACTACGAGTTTCCTGAAATCTCAGCAAACATTTTTTCACCCAATCTTGATGATACTTGCAGGCAATGATCAGTACACCAGTCTCACTTGGCTGACAAAATTTCCTTCTTCTTGGTTAAACCGTTCCTTTGCAGTAACCGTTTTCATATTTAGGTTTCACTCTGTTTTCTCCTATAAGGATACATGTAGTTGGAACTCTAAATCAAACACGGTTTGTGATAGCTCTTTGATAGTTGGCACAATAATAGAGTTCCAAGTTCTATGGCAATGGTTTGTGTCCTATGAAAATAGCCCCAAGCAGAGACTGACGAGAATCACTTTCATTGAAAGCGGTTGCCACGCTACCAAAAAACAACGAGTTTCCGGAAATCTCAGTAAACATTTTTTCACCCAATCGTGATGATACTTGCAGGTAATGACCAGTACATGAATCCCACTTGGCTCACCAAATTTCGATCTTCTAGGTTATACCGTTCCTTTGCAGTAACCGTTTTCATGTTTAGGTTTCACTCTGTTTTCTCCTATATGGATACATGTATTTGGGAACTCTAAATCAAACACGGTTTGTGCTAGCTCTTTGAAACTTGACACAATAATGTACTTCCAAGTTCTATGGCTATGGTTTGTGTCCTATGGAAATAGCCCCAAGCAGAGACTGACGAGAATCACTTTCATTGAAAGGGGTTGCCAAGCTTCCAAAAAACTACGAGTTTCCTGAAATCTCAGCAAACAATTTTTTCACCCAATCTTGATGATACTTGCAGGTAATGATCAGTACACCAGTCCCACTTGGCTCACCACATTTCGTTCTTCTAGGTTAAACCGTTCCTTTGCAGTAAACGTTTTCATGTTTAGGTTTCACTCTGTTTCTCCTATATGGATACATGTAGTTGGTACTCTAAATCAAACACGGTTTGTGCTAGCTCTTTGAAACATGGCAAAATAATGTAGTTCCAAGTTCTATGGCTATGGTTTGTGTCCTATGGAAGTAGCCCCAAGCAGAGACTGACGAGAATCACTTTCATTGGAAGGGGTTGCCAAGCTTCCAAAAAACTACGAGTTTCCTGAAATCTCAGCAAACATTTTTTCAACCCAATCTTTTTGATACTTGCAGGTAATGATCAGTACACCAGTCCCACTTGGCTCACCATATTTCGATCTTCTAGGTTAAACGGTTCCTTTTCACTAACCGTTTTAATGTTGAGGTTTCACTCTGTTTTCTCCTATATGGATACATGTATTTGGTACTCTAAATCAAACACGGTTTGTGCTAGCTCTTTGAAACTTGGCACAATAATGTAGTTCCAAGTTCTATGGCTATGGTTTGTGTCCTATGGAAGTAGCCCCAAGCAGAGACTGACGAGAATCACTTTCATTGGAAGGGGTGGCCAAGCTACCAAAAAACTACGAGTTTCCTGAAATCTCAGCAAACATTTTTTCACCAAATCTTGATGATACTTGCAGGCAATGATCAGTACACCAGACCCACTTGGTTCACCAAATTTCGTTCTTCTAGGTTAAACCGTCCCTTTGCAGTAACCGTTTTCATGTTTAGGTTTCACTCTGTTTTCTCCTATATGGATACATGTAGTTGGAACTCTAAATCAAACACGGTTTTTGCTAGCTCTTTGAAACTTGACACAATAATGTAGTTCCAAGTTCTATGGCTATGGTTTTTGTCCTATGGAAGTAGCCCCAAGCAGAGACTGACGAGAATCACTTTCATTGAAAGGGGTTGCCAAGCTTCCAAAAAACTACGAGTTTCCTGAAATCTCAGGAAACATTTTTTCACCCAATGTTGATGATACTTGCAGGTAATGATCAGTACACCAGTCTCACTTGGCTCACCACATTTCGTTCTTCTAGGTTAAACCGTTCCTTTGCAGTAACCGTGTTCATGTTTACGTTTCACTCTGTTTTCTCCTATATGGATAAATGTAGTTGGAACCCTAAATCAAACACGGTTTGTGCTAGCTCTTTGAAACTTGGCACAATAATGTAGTTCCAAGTTCTATGGCTATGGTTTTTGTCCTCTGGAAGTAGCCCCAAGCAGAGACTGACGAGAATCACTTTCATTGGAAGGGGTTGCCAAGCTTCCAAAAAACTACGAGTTTCCTGAAATCTCAGCAAACATTTTTTTCACCCAATCTTTTTGATACTTGCAGGTAATGATCAGTACACCAGTCCCACTTGGCTCACCATATTTCGATCTTCTAGGTTAAACCGTTCCTTTGCACTAACCGTTTTAATGTTGAGGTTTCACTCTGTTTTCTCCTATATGGATACATGTATTTGGTACTCTAAATCAAACACGGTTTGTGCTAGCTCTTTGAAACTTGGCACAATAATGTAGTTCCAAGTTCTATGGCTATGGTTTGTGTCCTATGGAAGTAGCCCCTAGCAGAGACTGACGAGAATCACTTTCATTGGAAGGGGTGGGCAAGCTACCAAAAAACTAAGAGTTTCCTGAAATCTCAGCAAACATTTTTTCACCAAATCTTGATGATACTTGCAGGCAATGATCAGTACACCAGTCCCACTTGGTTCACCAAATTTCGTTCTTCTAGGTTAAACCGTTCCTTTGCAGAAACCGTTTTCATGTTTAGGTTTCACTCTGTTTTCTCCTATATGGATACATGTAGTTGGAACCCTAAATCAAACACGGTTTGTGCTAGCTCTTTGAAACTTGGCACAATAATGTACTTCCAAGTTCTATGGCTATGGTTTGTGTCCTATGGAAGTAGCCCCAAGCAGAGACTGACGAGAATCACTTTCATTGGAAGGGGTTGCCAAGCTTCCAAAAAACTACGAGTTTCCTGAAATCTCAGCAAACATTTTTTCACCCAATCTTTTTGATACTTGCAGGTAATGATCAGTACACCAGTCCCACTTGGCTCACCATATTTCGATCTTCTAGGTTAAACCGTTCCTTTGCACTAACCGTTTTAATGTTGAGGTTTCACTCTGTTTTCTCCTATATGGATACATGTATTTGGTACTCTAAATCAAACACGGTTTGTGCTAGCTCTTTGAAACTTGGCACAATAATGTAGTTCCAAGTTCTATGGCTATGGTTTGTGTCCTATGGAAGTAGCCCCTAGCAGAGACTGACGAGAATCACTTTCATTGGAAGGGGTGGCCAAGCTACCAAAAAACTAAGAGTTTCTGAAATCTCAGCAAACATTTTTTCACCAAATCTTGATGATACTTGCAGGCAATGATCAGTACACCAGTCCCACTTGGTTCACCAAATTTCGTTCTTCTAGGTTAAACCGTTCCTTTGCAGAAACCGTTTTCATGTTTAGGTTTCACTCTGTTTTCTCCTATATGGATACATGTAGTTGGAACCCTAAATCAAACACGGTTTGTGCTAGCTCTTTGAAACTTGGCACAATAATGTACTTCCAAGTTCTATGGCTATGGTTTGTGTCCTATGGAAGTAGCCCCAAGCAGAGACTGATGAGAATCACTTTCATTGAAAGGTGTTGCCAAGCTTCCAAAAAACTACGAGTTTCCTGAAATCTCAGCAAACATTTTTTCACCCAATCTTTATGATACTTGCAGGTAATGATCAATACACCAGTCCCACTTCGCACACCAAATTTCGTTGTTCTAGGTTAAACCATTTTTTGCAGTTACCGTTTTCATGTTGAGGTTTCACTCTGTTTTCTCCTATATGGATACTTGTAGTTGGTACTCTAAATCAAACACGGTTTGTGCTAGCTCTTTGAAACTTGGCACAATAATGTAGTTCCAAGTTCTATGGCTATGGTTTGTGTCCTATGGAAGTAGCCCCAAGCAGAGACTGACGAGAATCACTTTCATTGAAAGCGGTTGCCAAGCTACCACAAAACTACGAGTTTCCTGAAATCTCAGCAAACATTTTTTCACCCAATCTTGATGATACTTGCAGGCAATGATCAGTACACCAGTCCCACTTGGTTCACCAAATTTAGTTCTTCTAGGTTAAACCGTCCCTTTGCAGTAACCGTTTTCATGTTGAGGTTTCACTCTGTTTTCTCCTATATGGATACATGTAGTTGGAACTCTAAATCAAACACGGTTTGTGCTAGCTCTTTGAAACTTGGCACAATAATGTAGTTCCAAGTTCTATGGCTATGGTTTGTGTCCTATATAAGTAGCCCCAAGCAGAGACTGACGAGAATCACTTTCATTGAAATGGGTTGCCAAGCTTCCAAAAAACTACGAGTTTCCTGAAATCTCAGCAAACATTTTTTCACCCAATCTTGATGATACTTGCAGGCAATGATCAGTACACCAGTCCCACTTGGCTCACCAAATTTCGTTCTTCTAGGTTAAACCGTTCCTTTGCAGTAACCGTTTTCATATTTAGGTTTCACTCTGTTTTCTCCTATATGGATACATGTAGCTGGAACTCTAAATCAAACATGGTTTGTGATAGCTCTTTGAAACTTGGCACAATAATAGAGTTCCAAGTTCTATGGCAATGGTTTGTGTCCTATGAAAGTAGCCCCTAGCAGAGACTGACAAGAATCACTTTCATTGAAAGCGGTTGCCAAGCTACCAAAAAACAACGAGTTTCCGGAAATCTCAGTAAACATTTTTTCACCCAATCATGATGATACTTGCAGGTAATGACCAGTACACCAATCCCACTTGGCTCACCAAATTTCGGTCTTCTAGGTTAAACCGTCCCTTTGTAGTAACCGTTTTCATTTTTAGGTTTCACTCTGTTTTCTCCTATATGGATACACGTAGTTGGAACTCTAAATCAAACATGTTTTTTGCTAGCTCTTTGAAACTTGACACAATAATGTAGTTCCAAGGTTCTATGGCTATGGTTTTTGTCCTATGGAAGTAGCCCCAAGCAGAGACTGACGAGAATCACTTTCATTGAAAGGGGTTGCCAAGCTTCCAAAAAACTACGAGTTTTGAAATCTCAGCAAACATATTTTCACCCAATGTTGATGATACTTGCAGGTAATGATCAGTACACCAGTCCCACTTGGCTCACCAAATTTCGTTCTTCTAGGTTAAACCGTTCCTTTGCAGTAACCGTTTTCAAGTTTAGGTTTCACTCTGTTTTCTCCTATATGGATACATGTATTTGGAACTCTAAATCAAACACGGTTTGTGCTAGCTCTTTGAAACTTGGCACAATAATGTAGTTCCAAGTTCTATGGCTATGGTTTGTGTCCTATGAAAGTAGCCCCAAGCAGAGACTGACGAGAATCACTTTCATTGAAAGCGGTTGCCAAGCTACCAAAAAACAACGAGTTTCCGGAAATCTCAGCAAACATTTTTTCACCCAATCTTGATGATACTTGCAGGTAATGATCAGTACACCAGTCCCACTTGGCTGACCAAGTTTCATTCTTCTAGGTTAAACCGTTCCTTTGCAGTAACCGTTTCATGTTTAGGTTTCACTCTGTTTTCTCCTATAAGGATACATGTATTAGGAACTCTAAATCAAACACGGTTTGTGCTAGCTCTTTGAAACTTGACACAATAATGTAGTTCCAAGTTCTATGGCTATGGTTTGTGTCCTATGGAAATAGCCCCAAGCAGAGACTGATGAGAATCACTTTCATTGAAAGGGGTTGCCAAGCTTCCAAAAAACTACGAGTTTCCTGAATCTCAGCAAATATTTTTTCACCCAATCTTGATGATACTTGCAGGTAATGATCAGTACACCAGTCCCACTTGGCTGACAAAATTTCGTTCTTCTAGATTAAACCGTTCCTTTGCAGTAACCGTTTTCATGTTTAGGTTTCACTCTGTTTTCTCCTATATGGATACATGTAGTTGGAACTCTAAATCAAACACGGTTTGTGCTAGCTCTTTGAAACTTGGCACAATAATGTAGTTCCAAGTTCTATGGCTATAGTTTGTGTCCTATGGAAGTAGCCCCAAGCAGAGACTGACAAGAATCACTTTCATTGAAAGGGGTTGACAAGCTTCCAAAAAACTACGAGTTTCCTGAAATCTCAGCAAACATTTTTTCACCCAATCTTGATGATACTTGCAGGTAATGACCAGTACACCAATCCCACTTGGCTCACCAAATTTCGATCTTCTAGGTTAAACCGTTCCTTTCAAGTAACCGTTTTCATGTTTAGGTTTCACTTTGTTTTCTCCTATATGGATACATGTATTAGGAACTCTAAATCAAACACGGTTTGTGCTAGCTCTTTGAAACGTGACACAATAATGTACTTCCAAGTTCTATGCTATGGTTTGTGTCCTATGGAAATAGCCCCAAGCAGAGACTGACGAGAATCACTTTCATTGAAAGGGGTTGCCAAGCTTCCAAAAAACTACGAGTTTCCTGAAATCTCAGCAAACATTTTTTCACCCAATCTTGATGATACTTGCAGGCAATGATCAGTACACCAGTCCCACTTGGTTCACGAAATTTCGTTATTCTAGGTTAAACCGTTCCTTTCAAGTAACCATTTTTCATGTTGAGGTTTCACTCTGTTTTCTCCTATATGGATACACGTAGTTGGTACTCTAAATCAAACATGGTTTGTGCTAGCTCTTTGAAACATGGCACAATAATGTAATTCCAAGTTCTATGGCTATGGTTTGTGTCCTATGGAAGTAGCCCCAAGCAGAGACTGACAAGAATCACTTTCATTGGAAGGAGTTGCCAAGCTACCACAAAACTACGAGTTTCCTGAAATCTCAGCAAACATTTTTTCACCCAATCTTGATGATACTTGCAGGCAATGATCAGTACACCAGTCCCACTTGGTTCACCAAATTTCGTTCTTCCAGGTTAAACCGTCCCTTTGCAGTAACCGTTTTCATGTTTAGGTTTCACTCTGTTTTCTCCTATATGGATACATGTAGTTGGAACTCTAAATCAAACACGGTTTTGCTAGCTCTTTGAAACTTGACACAATAATGTAGTTCCAAGTTCTATGGCTATGGTTTTTGTCCTATGGAAGTAGCCCCAAGCAGAGACTGACGAGAATCACTTTCATTGAAAGGGGTTGCCAAGCTTCCAAAAAACTACGAGTTTCCTGAAATCTCAGGAAACATTTTTTCACCCAATCTTTATGATACCTGCAGGTAATGATCAGTACACCAGTCCCACTTGGCTCACCAAATTTCGTTCTTCTAGGTTAAACTGTTCCTTTGCAGTAATTGTTTTCATGTTGAGGTTTCACTTTGTTTTCTCCTATATGGATACATGTAGTTGGTACTCTAAATCAAACACGGTTTGTGCTAGCTCTTTGAAACTTGGCACAATAATGTAGTTCCAAGTTCTATGGCTATGGTTTGTGTCCTATGGAAGTAGCCCAAAGCAGAGACTGACGAGAATCACTTTCATTGGAAGGGGTTGCCAAGCTACCACAAAACTACGAGTTTCCTGAAATCTCAGCAAACATTTTTTCACCCAATCTTGATGATACTTGCAGGCAATGATCAGTACACCAGTCCCACTTGGCTCAACAAATTTCGTTCTTCTAGGTTAAACCGTTCCTTTGCAGTAAACGTTTTCATATTTAGGTTTCACTCTGTTTTCTCCTATATGGATACATGTAGTTGGAACTCTAAATCAAACACGGTTTGTGATAGCTCTTCGAAACTTGGCACAATAATAGAGTTCCAAGTTCAATGGCAATGGTTTGTGTCCTATGAAAGTAGCCCCAAGCAGAGACTGACGAGAATCACTTTCATTGAAAGCGGTTGCCAAGCTACCAAAAAACAACGAGTTTCCGGAAATCTCAGTAAACATTTTTTTCACCCAATCTTGATGATACTTCCATTTAATGATCAGTACACCAATCCCACTAGGCTCACCAAATTTCGTTCTTCTAGGCTAAACCGTTCCTTTGCAGTACCCGTTTTCATGTTTAGGTTTCACTCTGTTTTCTCCTATATGGATACATGTAGTTGGAACTCTAAATCAAACAAGGTTTGTGCTAGTTCTTTGAAACTTGGCATTATAATGTAGTTCCAAGTTCTATGGTTATGGTTTGTGTCCTATGAGAGTAGCCCCAAGCAGAGACTGATGAGAATCACTTTCATTGAAAGGGGTTGCCAAGCTTCCAAAAAACTACGAGTTTCCTGAAATCTCAGCAAACATTTTTTCACCCAATCTTGATGATACTTGCAGGTAATGATCTGTACACCAGTCCCAATTGGCTGACCAAGTTTCGTTCTTCTAGGTAAACCGTTCCTTTGCAGTAACCGTTTTCATATTTAGGATTCACTCTGTTTTCTCCTATACGGATACATGTATTTGGATCTCTAAATCAAACACGGTTTGTGCTAGCTCTTTGAAACTTGGCACAATAATGTAGTTCCAAGTTCTATGGCTATGGTTTGTGTCCTAAGGAAGCAGCCCCAAGGAGAGACTGACGAGAATCACTTTCATTGAAAGGGGTTGCCAAGCTTCCAAAAAACTACGAGTTTCCTGACTTCTCATCAAACATTTTTTCACCCAATTTGATGATACTTCCATTTAATGATCAGTACACCAATCCCACTAAGCTCACCAAATTTCGTTCTTCTAGGTTAAACCGTTCCTTTGCAGAAACCGTTTTCATGTTTAGGTTTCACTCTGTTTTCTCCTATATGGATACATATAGTTGGAAACTCTAAATCAAACACGGTTTGTGCTAGTTCTTTGAAACTTGGCATTATAATTGTAGTTCCAAGTTCTATGGTTATGGTTTGTGTCCTATGGAAGTAGCCCCAAGCAGAGACTGACGAGAATCACTTTCATTGAAAGGGGTTGCCAAGCTTCCAAAAAACTATGAGTTTCCTGAAATCTCAGCAAACATTTCTTCACCCAATCTTGATGATACTTGCAGGCAATGATCAGTACACCAGTCCCACTTGGTTCACCAAATTTCGTTCTTCCATGTTAAACCGTCCCTTTGCAGTAACCGTTTTCATGTTTAGGTTTCACTCTGTTTTCTCCTATATGGATACATGTAGTTGGAACTCTAAATCAAACACGGTTTTTGCTAGCTCTTTGAAACTTGACACAATAATGTAGTTCCATGTTCTTTGGCTATGGTTTTTGTCCTATGGAAGTAGCCCCAAGCAGAGACTGACGAGAATCACTTTCATTGAAAGGGGTTGCCAAGCTTCCAAAACACTACGAGTTTCCTGAAATCTCAGCAAACATTTATTCATCCAATCTTGATGATACTTGCAGGTAATGATCAGTACACCAGTCCCACTTGGCTCACCAAATTTCGTTCTTCTAGGTTAAACCGTTCCTTTGCAATAACCGTTTTCATGTTTAGGTTTCACTCTGTTTTCTCCTATATGGATACATGTAGTTGGAACTCTAAATCAAACACGGTTTGTGCTAGCTCTTTGAAACTTGGCACAATAATAGAGTTCCAAGTTCTATGGCAATGGTTTGTGTCCTATGAAAGTAGCCCCTAGCAGAGACTGACGAGAATCACTTTCATTGAAAGCGGTTGCCAAGCTACCAAAAACAACGAGTTTCCGGAAATCTCAGTAAACATTTTTTCACCCAATCATGATGATACTTGCAGGTAATGACCAGTACACCAATCCCACTTGGCTCACCAAATTTCGATCTTCTAGGTTAAACCGTCCCTTTGTAGTACCGTTTTCATTTTTAGGTTTCACTCTGTTTTCTCCTATATGGATACACGTAGTTGGAACTCTAAATCAAACATGTTTTTTGCTAGCTCTTTGAAACTTGACACAATAATGTAGTTCCAAGTTCTATGGCTATGGTTTTTGTCCTATGGAAGTAGCCCCAAGCAGAGACTGACGAGAATCACTTTCATTGAAAGGGGTTGCCAAGCTTCCAAAAAACTACGAGTTTTTGAAATCTCAGCAAACATATTTTCACCCAATGTTGATGATACTTGCAGGTAATGATCAGTACACCAGTCCCACTTGGCTCACCAAATTTCGTTCTTCTAGGTTAAACCGTTCCTTTGCAGTAACCGTTTTCAAGTTTAGGTTTCACTCTGTTTTCTCCTATATGGATACATGTATTTGGAACTCTAAATCAAACACGGTTTGTGCTAGCTCTTTGAAACTTGGCACAATAATGTAGTTCCAAGTTCTATGGCTATGGTTTGTGTCCTATGAAAGTAGCCCCAAGCAGAGACTGACGAGAATCACTTTCATTGAAAGCGGTTGCCAAGCTACCAAAAACAACGAGTTTCCGGAAATCTCAGCAAACATTTTTTTCACCCAATCTTGATGATACTTGCAGGTAATGATCAGTACACCAGTCCCACTTGGCTGACCAAGTTTCATTCTTCTAGGTTAAACCGTTCCTTTGCAGTAACCGTTTTCATGTTTAGGTTTCACTCTGTTTTCTCCTATATGGATACATGTATTAGGAACTCTAAATCAAACACGGTTTGTGCTAGCTCTTTGAAACTTGACACACTAATGTAGTTCCAAGTTCTATGGCTATGGTTTGTGTCCTATGGAAATAGCCCCAAGCAGAGACTGATGAGAATCACTTTCATTGAAAGGGGTTGCCAAGCTTCCAAAAAACTACGAGTTTCCTGAAATCTCAGCAAATATTTTTTCACCCAATCTTGATGATACTTGCAGGTAATGATCAGTACACCAGTCCCACTTGGCTGACAAAATTTCGTTCTTCTAGATTAAACCGTTCCTTTGCAGTAACCGTTTTCATGTTTAGGTTTCACTCTGTTTTCTCCTATATGGATACATGTAGTTGGAACTCTAAATCAAACACGGTTTGTGCTAGCTCTTTGAAACTTGGCACAATAATGTAGTTCCAAGTTCTATGGCTATAGTTTGTGTCCTATGGAAGTAGCCCCAAGCAGAGACTGACAAGAATCACTTTCATTGAAAGGGGTTGACAAGCTTCCAAAAAACTACGAGTTTCCTGAAATCTCAGCAAACATTTTTTCACCCAATCTTGATGATACTTGCAGGTAATGACCAGTACACCAATCCCACTTGGCTCACCAAATTTCGATCTTCTAGGTTAAACCGTTCCTTTCAAGTAACCGTTTTCATGTTTAGGTTTCACTTTGTTTTCTCCTATATGGATACATGTATTAGGAACTCTAAATCAAACACGGTTTGTGCTAGCTCTTTGAAACGTGACACAATAATGTACTTCCAAGTTCTATGGCTATGGTTTGTGTCCTATGGAAATAGCCCCAAGCAGAGACTGACGAGAATCACTTTCATTGAAAGGGGTTGCCAAGCTTCCACAAAACTACGAGTTTCCTGAAATCTCAGCAAACATTTTTTCACCCAATCTTGATGATACTTGCAGGCAATGATCAGTACACCAGTCCCACTTGGTTCACGAAATTTCGTTATTCTAGGTTAAACCGTTCCTTTCAAGTAACCATTTTCATGTTGAGGTTTCACTCTGTTTTCTCCTATATGGATACACGTAGTTGGTACTCTAAATCAAACATGGTTTGTGCCTAGCTCTTTGAAACTTGGCACAATAATGTAATTCCAAGTTCTATGGCTATGGTTTGTGTCCTATGGAAGTAGCCCCAAGCAGAGACTGACGAGAGTCACTTTCATTGGAAGGAGTTGCCAAGCTACCACAAAACTACGAGTTTCCTGAAATCTCAGCAAACATTTTTTCACCCAATCTTGATGATACTTGCAGGCAATGATCAGTACACCAGTCCCACTTGGTTCACCAAATTTCGTTCTTCCAGGTTAAACCGTCCCTTTGCAGTAACCGTTTTCATGTTTAGGTTTCACTCTGTTTTCTCCTATATGGATACATGTAGTTGGAACTCTAAATCAAACACGGTTTTTGCTAGCTCTTTGAAACTTGACACAATAATGTAGTTCCAAGTTCTATGGCTATGGTTTTTGTCCTATGGAAGTAGCCCCAAGCAGAGACTGACGAGAATCACTTTCATTGAAAGGGGTTGCCAAGCTTCCAAAAAACTACGAGTTTCCTGAAATCTCAGCAAACATTTTTTCACCCAATCTTATGATACCTGCAGGTAATGATCAGTACACCAGTCCCACTTGGCTCACCAAATTTCGTTCTTCTAGGTTAAACCGTTCCTTTGCAGTAATTGTTTTCATGTTGAGGTTTCACTTTGTTTTCTCCTATATGGATACATGTAGTTGGTACTCTAAATCAAACACGGTTTGTGCTAGCTCTTTGAAACTTGGCACAATAATGTAGTTCCAAGTTCTATGGCTATGGTTTGTGTCCTATGGAAGTAGCCCAAAGCAGAGACTGACGAGAATCACTTTCATTGGAAGGGGTTGCCAAGCTACCACAAAACTACGAGTTTCCTGAAATCTCAGCAAACATTTTTTCACCCAATCTTGATGATACTTGCAGGCAATGATCAGTACACCAGTCCCACTTGGCTCAACAAATTTCGTTCTTCTAGGTTAAACCGTTCCTTTGCAGTAAACGTTTTCATATTTAGGTTTCACTCTGTTTTCTCCTATATGGATACATGTAGTTGGAACTCTAAATCAAACACGGTTTGTGATAGCTCTTCGAAACTTGGCACAATAATAGAGTTCCAAGTTCAATGGCAATGGTTTGTGTCCTATGAAAGTAGCCCCAAGCAGAGACTGACGAGAATCACTTTCATTGAAAGCGGTTGCCAAGCTACCAAAAAACAACGAGTTTCCGGAAATCTCAGTAAACATTTTTTCACCAATTTTGATGATACTTCCATTTAATGATCAGTACACCATTCCCACTAGGCTCACCAAATTTCGTTCTTCTAGGCTAAACCGTTCCTTTGCAGTACCCGTTTTCATGTTTAGGTTTCACTCTGTTTTCTCCTATATGGATACATGTAGTTGGAACTCTAAATCAAACAAGGTTTGTGCTAGTTCTTTGAAACTTGGCATTATAATGTAGTTCCAAGTTCTATGGTTATGGTTTGTGTCCTATGAGAGTAGCCCCAAGCAGAGACTGATGAGAATCACTTTCATTGAAAGGGGTTGCCAAGCTTCCAAAAAACTACGAGTTTCCTGAAATCTCAGCAAACATTTTTTCACCCAATCTTGATGATACTTGCAGGTAATGATCAGTACACCAGTCCCAATTGGCTGACCAAGTTTCGTTCTTCTAGGTAAACCGTTCCTTTGCAGTAACCGTTTTCATATTTAGGATTCACTCTGTTTTCTCCTATACGGATACATGTATTTGGATCTCTAAATCAAACACGGTTTGTGCTAGCTCTTTGAAACTTGGCACAATAATGTAGTTCCAAGTTCTATGGCTATGGTTTGTGTCCTAAGGAAGCAGCCCCAAGGAGAGACTGAAGAGAATCACTTTCATTGAAAGGGGTTGCCAAGCTTCCAAAAAACTACGAGTTTCCTGAATTCTCATCAAACATTTTTTCACCCAATTTGATGATACTTCCATTTAATGATCAGTACACCAATCCCACTAAGCTCACCAAATTTCGTTCTTCTAGGTTAAACCGTTCCTTTGCAGAAACCGTTTTCATGTTTAGGTTTCACTCTGTTTTCTCCTATATGGATACATATAGTTGGAACTCTAAATCAAACACGGTTTTGTGCTAGTTCTTTGAAACTTGGCATTATAATGTAGTTCCAAGTTCTATGGTTATGGTTTGTGTCCTATGGAAGTAGCCCCAAGCAGAGACTGACGAGAATCACTTTCATTGAAAGGGGTTGCCAAGCTTCCAAAAAACTATGAGTTTCCTGAAATCTCAGCAAACATTTCTTCACCCAATCTTGATGATACTTGCAGGCAATGATCAGTACACCAGTCCCACTTGGTTCACCAAATTTCGTTCTTCCATGTTAAACCGTCCCTTTGCAGTAACCGTTTTCATGTTTAGGTTTCACTCTGTTTTCTCCTATATGGATACATGTAGTTGGAACTCTAAATCAAACACGGTTTTTGCTAGCTCTTTGAAACTTGACACAATAATGTAGTTCCATGTTCTTTGGCTATGGTTTTTGTCCTATGGAAGTAGCCCCAAGCAGAGACTGACGAGAATCACTTTCATTGAAAGGGGTTGCCAAGCTTCCAAAACACTACGAGTTTCCTGAAATCTCAGCAAACATTTTTTCACCCAATCTTGATGACACTTGCAGGTAATGATCAGTACACCAGTCCCACTTGGCTCACCAAATTTCGTTCTTCTAGGTTAAACCGTTCCTTTGCAATAACCGTTTTCATGTTTAGGTTTCACTCTGTTTTCTCCTATATGGATACATGTAGTTGGAACTCTAAATCAAACACGGTTTGTGCTAGCTCTTTGAAACTTGGAACAATAATGTAGTTCCAAGTTCTATGGCTATGGTTTGTGTCCTATGGAAGGAGCCCCAAGCAGAGACTGATGAGAATCACTTTCATTGAAAGGGGTTGCCAAGCTTCCAAAAAACTACGAGTTTCCTGAAATCTCAGCAAACATTTTTTCACCCAATCTTTATGATACCTGCAGGTAATGATCAGTAGACCAGTCCCACTTGGCTCACTAAATTTCGTTTTTCTAGGTTAAACCGTTCCTTTGGCGTAACCGTTTTCATATTTAGGATTCACTCTGTTTTCTCCTATATGGATACATGTAGTTGGAACACTAAATCAAACACCGTTTCTGCTAGCTCTTTGAAACTTGGCACAATAATGTAGTTCCTTGTTCTATCGCGATGGTTGGTGTCGTATTGAAGTAGCCCCAAGCAGAGACTGACGAGAATCACTTTCATTGAAAGGGGTTGCCAAGCTTCCAAAATACTACGAGTTTCCTGAAATCTCAGCAAACATTTTTTCTCCCAAATTTTATGATACTTCCATTAAATAATCAGTACACCAATCCCACTTGGCTCACCAAATTTCGTTCTTCTAGGTTAAACCATTCCTTTGCAGTAACCGTTTTCATGTTTAGGTTTCACTCTTTTTTTCTCCTATATGGATACTTGTATTTGGAACTCTAAATCAAACACGGTTTGTGCTAGCTCTATGAAACTTGGCTAAATAATGTAGTTCCAAGGTCTATGGCTATGGTTTGTTTCCTATGGAAGTAGCCCCAAGCAGAGACTGATGAGAATCACTTTCATTGAAAGGGGTTGCAACCTTCCAAAAAACTACGAGTTTCCTGAAATCTCAGCAAACATTTTTTCACCCAATCTTGATGATACTTGCAGGTAATGATCACTACACCAGTCCCAATTGGCTGACCAAGTTTCGTTCTTCTAGGTTAAACCGTTCCTTTGCAGTACCCGTTTTCATGTTTAGGTTTCACTCTGTTTTCTCCTATATGGATACATGTAGTTGGAACTCTAAATCAAACACGGTTTTCTGCTAGCTCTTTGAAACTTGGCACAATAATGTAGTTCCTTGTTCAATCGCGATGGTTGGTGTCCTATTGAAGTAACCCCAAGCAGAGACTGACGAGAATTACTTTCATTGAAAGGGGTTGCCAAGCTTCCAAAAAACTACGAGTTTCCTGAATTGTCAGCAATCATTTTTTCACCCAATCTTGATGATACTTGCAGGTAATGATCAGTACACCAGTCCCACTTGGCTGAAGAAAATTTCGTTCTTCTAGGTTAAACCGTTCCTTTGCAGTAACCGTTTTAATGTTTAGGTTTCACTCTGTTTTCTCCTATATGGATACATGTAGTTGGAACTCTAAATCAAACACGGTTTGTGCTAGCTCTTTGAAACTTGGCACAATAATGTAGTTCCAAGTTCTATGGCTATGGTTTGTGTCCTATATAAGGAGCCCAAGCAGAGACTGACGAGAATCACTTTCATTGAAAGGGGTTGCCAAGCTTCCAAAAAACTACGAGTTTCCTGAAATCTCAGCAAACATTTTTTCACCCAATCTTGATGATACTTCCATTAAAGATCAGTACACCAATCCCACTAGGCTCACCAAATTTCGTTCTTCTAGGTTAAACCGTTCCTTTGCAGTAACCGTTTTCATGTTTAGGTTTCACTCTGTTTTCTCCTATATGGATACATGTAGTTGGAACTCTAAATCAAACACGGTTTGTGCTAGCTCTTTGAAACTTGGCACAATAATGTAGTTCCAAGTTCTATGGCTATGGTTTGTGTCCTATGGAAGTAGCCCCAACCAGAGACTGACGAGAATCACTTTCATTGAAAGGGGTTGCCAGGCTTCCAAAAAACTACGAGTTTCCTGAAATCTCAGCAAAAATTTTTTCACCCAATCATGATGATACTTGCAGGTAATGATCAGTACACCAGTCCCACTTGGCTCACCAAATTTCGTTCTTCTAGGTTAAACCCTTCCTTCGCAGTAACCGTTTTCATGTTTAGGTTTCACTCTGTTTTCTCCTATATGGATACATGTATTGGAACTCTAAATGAAACACGGTTTTGTGCTAGCTCTTTGAAACATGGCAAAATAATGTAGTTCCAAGTTCTATGGCTATGGTTTGTGTCCTATGGAAGTAGCCCCAAGCAGAGACTGACGAGAATCACTTTCATTTGAAGGGGTTGCCAAGCTACCACAAAACTACGAGTTTCCTGAAATCTCAACAAACATTTTTTCACCCAATCTTGATGATACTTGCAGGCAATGATCAGTACACCAGTCCCTCTTGGTTCACCAAATTTCGTTCTTCTAGTTTAAACCGTCCCTTTTCAGTAACCGTTTTCATGTTTAGGTTTCACTCTGTTTTCTCCTATATGGATACATGTAGTTGGAACTCTAAATCAAACACGGTTTTTGCTAGCTCTTTGAAACTTGACACAATAATGTACTTCCAAGTTCTATGGCTATGTTTTTTGTCCTATGGAAGTAGCCCCAAGCAGAGACTGACGAGAATCACTTTCATTGAAAGGGGTTGCCAAGCTTCCAAAAAACTACGAGTTTCCTGAAATCTCAGCAAACATTTCACCCAATCTTGATGATACTTCCATTTAATGATCAGTACACCAATCCACTAGGCTCACCAAATTTCTTTCTTCTAGGTTAAACCGTTCCTTTGCAGTAACCGTTTTCAGGTTTAGGTTTCACTCTCTTTTCTCCTATATGGATACATGTAGTTGGAACTCTAAATCAAACACGGTTTGTGCTAGCTCTTTGAAACTTGGCATTATAATGTAGTTCAAAGTTCTATGATTATGGTGTGTGTCCTATGGAAGTAGCCCCAAGCAGAGACTGACGAGAATCACTTTCATTGAAAGGGGTTGCCAAGCTTCCAAAAAACTACGAGTTTCCGGAAATCTCAGCATACATTTTTTCACCCAATCGTGATGATTCTTGCAGGTAATGATCAGTACACAAATCCCACTTGGCTCACCAAATTTCGTTCTTCTAGGTTAAACCGTTCCTTTGCAGTAACCGTTTTCATGTTTAGGATTCACTATGTTTTCTCCTATATGGATACATGTAGTTTGGAACTCTAAATCAAACACGGTTTGTGCTAGCTCTTTGAAACTTGGCACAATAATGTAGTTCCAAGTTCTATGGCTATGGTTTGTGTCCTATGGAAGTAGCCCCAAGCAGAGACTGACGAGAATCAGTTTCATTGAAAGGGGTTACCAGGCTTCCAAAAAACTATGAGTTTCCTGAAATCTCAGCAAAAATTTTTTCACCCAATCAGGATGATACTTGCAGGTAATGATCAGTACACCAGTCCCACTTGGCTCACCAAATTTCGTTCTTCTAGGTTAAAACCTTCCTTCGCAGTAACCGTTTTCATGTTTAGGTTTCACTCTGTTTTCTCCTATATGGATACATGTATTGGAACTCTAAATGAAACACGGTTTGTGCTAGCTCTTTGAAACTTGGCACAATAATAGAGTTCCAAGTTCTATGGCTATGGTTTGTGTCCTATGGAAGTAGCCCCAAGCAGAGACTGACGAGAATCACTTTCATTGAAAGGGGTTGCCAAGCTTCCAAAAAACTACGAGTTTCCTGAAATCTCAGCAAATATTTTTTCACCCAATCTTGATGATACTTCCATTTAATGATCAGTACACCAATCCCACTAGGCTCACCAAATTTCTTTCTTCTAGGTTAAACCGTTCCTTTGCAGTAACCGTTTTCAGGTTTAGGTTTCACTCTCTTTTCTCCTATATGGATACATGTAGTTGGAACTCTAAATCAAACACGGTTTGTGCTAGCTCTTTGAAACTTGGCATTATAATGTAGTTCAAAGTTCTATGATTATGGTGTGTGTCCTATGGAAGTAGCCCCAAGCAGAGACTGACGAGAATCACTTTCATTGAAAGGGGTTGCCAAGCTTCCAAAAAACTACGAGTTTCCTGAAATCTCAGCAAACATTTTTTCACCCAATCTTGATGATACTTCCATTTAATGATCAGTACACCAATCCCACAAGGCTCACCAAATTTCGTTCTTCTAGGTTAAACCATTCCTTTGCAGTAACCGTTTTCATGTTTAGGTTTCACTCTGTTTTCTCCTATATGGATACTTGTATTTGGAACTCTAAATCAAACACGGTTTGTGCTAGCTCTATGAAACTTGGCTAAATAATGTAGTTCCAAGGTCTATGGCTATGATTTGTTTCCTATGGAAGTAGCCCCAAGCAGAGACTGACGAGAATCACTTTCATTGAAAGGGGTTGCCAAGCTTCCAAAAACTATGAGTTTCCTGAAATCTCAGCAAACATTTTTTCACCCAATCTTGATGATACTTGCAGGTAATGATCAGTACACCAGTCCCACTTGGCTCTCCAAATTTCGTTCTTTTAGGTTAAACAGTTCCTTTGCAGTAACCATTTTCATGTTTAGGTTTCACTCTCTTTTCTCCTATATGGATACATGTAGTTGGAACTCTAAATCAAACACGGTTTGTGCTAGTTCTTTGAAACTTGGCACAATAATGTAGTTCCAAGTTCTATGGCTACGGTTTGTGTTCTATGGAAGTAGCCCCAAGCAGAGACTGACGAGAATCACTTTCATTGAAAGGGGTTGCCAAGCTTCCAAAAAACTACGAGATTCCTGAAATCTCAGCAAACATTTTTTCACCCAATCTTGATGATACTTGCAGGAAATGATCAGTACACCAGTCACACTTGGCTCACCAAATTTCGTTCTTCTTGGTTAAACCGTTCCTTTGCAGTAACCGTTTCAATGTTTAGGTTTCACTCTGTTTTCTCCTATATGGATACATGTATTGGAACTCTAAATCAAACACGGTTTGTGCTAGCTCTTTGAAACTTGGCATTATAATATAGTTCCAAGTTCTATGGCTATGGTTTGTGTCCTATGGAAGTAGCCCCAGCAGAGACTGACGAGAATCACTTCATTGAAAGGGGTTGCCAAGCTTCCAAAAAACTACGAGTTTCCTGAAATCTCAGCAAACATTTTTTCACCCAATCTTGATGATACTTCCATTTAATGATCAGTACACCAATCCCACTAGGCTCACCAAATTTCTTTCTTCTAGGTTAAACCGTTCCTTTGCAGTAACCGTTTTCAGGTTTAGGTTTCACTCTCTTTTCTCCTATATGGATACACGTAGTTGGAACTCTAAATCAAACACGGTTTGTGCTAGCTCTTTGAAACTTGGCATTATAATGTAGGTCAAAGTTCTATGATTATGGTGTGTGTTCTATGGAAGTAGCCCCAAGCAGAGACTGACGAGAATCACTTTCATTGAAAGGGGTTGCCAAGCTTCCAAAAAACTACGAGTTTCCGGAAATCTCAGCAAACATTTTTTCACCCAATCGTGATGATACTTGCAGGTAATGATCAGTACACAAATCCCACTTGGCTCACCAAATTTCGTTCTTCTAGGTTCAACCGTTCCTTTGCAGTACCCGTTTTCATGTTTAGGTTTCACTCTGTTTTCTCCTATATGGATACATGTAGTTGGAACTCTAAATCAAACACGGTTTCTGCTAGCTCTTTGAAACTTGGCACAATAATGTAGTTCCTTGTTCTATCGCGATGGTTGGTGTCCTATTGAAGTAGCCCCAAGCAGAGACTGACGAGAATTACTTTCATTGAAAGGGGTTTGCCAAGCTTCCAAAAAACTACGAGTTTCCTGAATTGTCAGCAATCATTTTTTCACCCAATCTTGATGATACTTGCAGGTAATGATCAGTACACCAGTCCCACTTGGCTCACCAAATTTCGTTCTTCTTGGTTAAACCGTTCCTTTGCAGTAACCGTTTCAATGTTTAGGTTTCACTCTCTTTTCTCCTATAGGGATACATGTAGTTGGAACTCTAAATCAAACACGGTTTGTGCTAGCTCTTTGAAACTTGGCATTATAATGTAGTTCCAAGTTCTATGGTTATGGTTTGTGTCCTATGGAAGTAGCCCCAAGCAGAGACTGACGAGAATCACTTTCATTGAAAGGGGTTGCCAAGCTTCCAAAAAACTACGAGTTTTCCTGAAATCTCAGCAAACATTTTTTCACCCAATCTTGATGATACTTCCATTAAAGATCAGTACACCAATCCCACTAGGCTCACCAAATTTCGTTCTTCTAGGTTAAACCGTTCCTTTGCAGTAACCGTTTTCATGTTTAGGTTTCACTCTGTTTTCTCCTATATGGATACATGTAGTTGGAACTCTAAATCAAACACGGTTTGTGCTAGCTCTTTGAAACTTGGCACAATAATGTAGTTCCAAGTTCTATGTCTATGTTTTGTGTCCTATGGAAGTAGCCCCAACCAGAGACTGACGAGAATCACTTTCATTGAAAGGGGTTGCCAGGCTCCAAAAAACTACGAGTTTCCTGAATCTCAGCAAAAATTTTTTCACCCAATCATGATGATACTTGCAGGTAATGATCAGTACACCAGTCCCACTTGGCTCACCAAAATTCGTTCTTCTAGGTTAAACCCTTCCTTCGCAGTAACCGTTTTCATGTTTAGGTTTCACTCTGTTTTCTCTATATGGATACATGTATTGGAACTCTAAATGAAACACGGTTTTGTGCTAGCTCTTTGAAACTTGCACAATAATGTAGTTCCAAGTTCTATGGCTATGGTTTGTGTCCTATGGAAGTAGCCCCAAGCAGAGACTGACGAGAATCACTTTCATTGAAAGGGGTTGCCAAGCTTCCAAAAAACTACGAGTTTCCTGAAATCTCAGCAAACATTTCACCCAATCTTGATGATACTTCCATTTAATGATCAGTACACCAATCCCACTAGGCTCACCAAATTTCTTTCTTCTAGGTTAAACCGTTCCTTTGCAGTAACCGTTTTCAGGTTTAGGTTTCACTCTCTTTTCTCCTATATGGATACATGTAGTTGGAACTCTAAATCAAACACGGTTTGTGCTAGCTCTTTGAAACTTGGCATTATAATGTAGTTCAAAGTTCTATGATTATGGTGTGTGTCCTATGGAAGTAGCCCCAAGCAGAGACTGACGAGAATCACTTTCATTGAAAGGGGTTGCCAAGCTTCCAAAAAACTACGAGTTTCCGGAAATCTCAGCATACATTTTTTCACCCAATCGTGATGATTCTTGCAGGTAATGATCAGTACACAAATCCCACTTGGCTCACCAAATTTCGTTCTTCTAGGTTAAACCGTTCCTTTGCAGTAACCGTTTTCATGTTTAGGATTCACTATGTTTTCTCCTATATGGATACATGTAGTTGGAACTCTAAATCAAACACGGTTTGTGCTAGCTCTTTGAAACTTGGCACAATAATGTAGTTCCAAGTTCTATGGCTATGGTTTGTGTCCTATGGAAGTAGCCCCAAGCAGAGACTGACGAGAATCAGTTTCATTGAAAGGGGTTACCAGGCTTCCAAAAAACTACGAGTTTCCTGAAATCTCAGCAAAAATTTTTTCACCCAATCAGGATGATACTTGCAGGTAATGATCAGTACACCAGTCCCACTTGGCTCACCAAATTTCGTTCTTCTAGGTTAAACCCTTCCTTCGCAGTAACCGTTTTCATGTTTAGGTTTCACTCTGTTTTCTCCTATATGGATACATGTATTGGAACTCTAAATGAAACACGGTTTGTGCTAGCTCTTTGAAACATGGCACAATAATGTAGTTCCAAGTTCTATGGCTATGGTTTGTGTCCTATGGAAGTAGCCCCAAGCAGAGACTGACGAGAATCACTTTCATTGAAAGGGGTTGCCAAGCTTCCAAAAAACTACGAGTTTCCTGAAATCTCAGCAAATATTTTTTCACCCAATCTTGATGATACTTCCATTTAATGATCAGTACACCAATCCCACTAGGCTCACCAAATTTCTTTCTTCTAGGTTAAACCGTTCCTTTGCAGTAACCGTTTTTCAGGTTTAGGTTTCACTCTCTTTTCTCCTATATGGATACATGTAGTTGGAACTCTAAATCAAACACGGTTTGTGCTAGCTCTTTGAAACTTGGCATTATAATGTAGTTCAAAGTTCTATGATTATGGTGTGTGTCCTATGGAAGTAGCCCCAAGCAGAGACTGACGAGAATCACTTTCATTGAAAGGGGTTGCCAAGCTTCCAAAAAACTACGAGTTTCCGGAAATCTCAGCAAACATTTTTTCACCCAATCGTGATGATACTTGCAGGTAATGATCAGTACACAAATCCCAGTTGGCTCACCAAATTTCGTTCTTCTAGGTTAAACCGTTCCTTTGCAGTACCGTTTTCATGTTTAGGATTCACTATGTTTTCTCCTATATGGATACATGTAGTTGGAACTCTAAATCAAACACGGTTTGTGCTAGCTCTTTGAAACTTGGCACAATAATGTAGTTCCAAGTTCTATGGCTATGGTTTGTGTCCTATGGAAGTAGCAACAAGCAGAGACTGACGAGAATCACTTTCATTGAAAGGGGTTGCCAAGCTTCCAAAAAACTACGAGTTTCCTGAAATCTCAGCAAACATTTTTTCACCCAATCTTGATGATACTTCCATTTAATGATCAGTACACCAATCCCACAAGGCTCACCAAATTTCGTTCTTCTAGGTTAAACCATTCCTTTGCAGTAACCGTTTTCATGTTTAGGTTTCACTCTGTTTTCTCCTATATGGATACTTGTATTTGGAACTCTAAATCAAACACGGTTTGTGCTAGCTCTATGAAACTTGGCTAAATAATGTAGTTCCAAGGTCTATGGCTATGATTTGTTTCCTATGGAAGTAGCCCCAAGCAGAGACTGACGAGAATCACTTTCATTGAAAGGGGTTGCCAAGCTTCCAAAAAACTATGAGTTTCCTGAAATCTCAGCAAACATTTTTTCACCCAATCTTGATGATACTTGCAGGTAATGATCAGTACACCAGTCCCACTTGGCTCTCCAAATTTCGTTCTTTTAGGTTAAACAGTTCCTTTGCAGTAACCATTTTCATGTTTAGGTTTCACTCTCTTTTCTCCTATATGGATACATGTAGTTGGAACTCTAAATCAAACACGGTTTTGTGCTAGTTCTTTGAAACTTGGCACAATAATGTAGTTCCAAGTTCTATGGCTACGGTTTGTGTTCTATGGAAGTAGCCCCAAGCAGAGACTGACGAGAATCACTTTCATTGAAAGGGGTTGCCAAGCTTCCAAAAAACTACGAGATTCCTGAAATCTCAGCAAACATTTTTTCACCCAATCTTGATGATACTTGCAGGAAATGATCAGTACACCAGTCCCACTTGGCTCACCAAATTTCGTTCTTCTTGGTTAAACCGTTCCTTTGCAGTAACCGTTTCAATGTTTAGGTTTCACTCTGTTTTCTCCTATATGGATACATGTATTGGAACTCTAAATCAAACACGGTTTGTGCTAGCTCTTTGAAACTTGGCATTATAATGTAGTTCCAAGTTCTATGGCTATGGTTTGTGTCCTATGGAAGTAGCCCCCAGCAGAGACTGACGAGAATCACTTTCATTGAAAGGGGTTGCCAAGCTTCCAAAAAACTACGAGTTTCCTGAAATCTCAGCAAACATTTTTTCACCCAATCTTGATGATACTTCCATTTAATGATCAGTACACCAATCCCACTAGGCTCACCAAATTTCTTTCTTCTAGGTTAAACCGTTCCTTTGCAGTAACCGTTTTCAGGTTTAGGTTTCACTCTCTTTTCTCCTATATGGATACATGTAGTTGGAACTCTAAATCAAACACGGTTTGTGCTAGCTCTTTGAAACTTGGCACAATAATGTAGTTCCAAGTTCTATGGCTATGGTTTGTGTCCTATGGAAGTAGCAACAAGCAGAGACTGACGAGAATCACTTTCATTGAAAGGGTTGCCAAGCTTCCAAAAAACTACGAGTTTCTGAAATCTCAGCAAACATTTTTTCACCCAATCTTGATGATACTTCCATTTAATGATCAGTACACCAATCCCACAAGGCTCACCAAATTTCGTTCTTCTAGGTTAAACCATTCCTTTGCAGTAACCGTTTTCATGTTTAGGTTTCACTCTGTTTTCTCCTATATGGATACTTGTATTTGGAACTCTAAATCAAACACGGTTTGTGCTAGCTCTATGAAACTTGGCTAAATAATGTAGTTCCAAGGTCTATGGCTATGATTTGTTTCCTATGGAAGTAGCCCCAAGCAGAGACTGACGAGAATCACTTTCATTGAAAGGGGTTGCCAAGCTTCCAAAAAACTATGAGTTTCCTGAAATCTCAGCAAACATTTTTTCACCCAATCTTGAAGATACTTGCAGGTAATGATCAGTACACCAGTCCCACTTGGCTCTCCAAATTTCGTTCTTTTAGGTTAAACAGTTCCTTTGCAGTAACCATTTTCATGTTTAGGTTTCACTCTCTTTTCTCCTATATGGATACATGTAGTTGGAACTCTAAATCAAACACGGTTTGTGCTAGTTCTTTGAAACTTGGCACAATAATGTAGTTCCAAGTTCTATGGCTACGGTTTGTGTTCTATGGAAGTAGCCCCAAGCAGAGACTGACGAGAATCACTTTCATTGAAAGGGGTTGCCAAGCTTCCAAAAAAACTACGAGATTCCTGAAATCTCAGCAAACATTTTTTCACCCAATCTTGATGATACTTCCATTTAATGATCAGTACACCATCCCCACTAGGCTCACCAAATTTCTTTCTTCTAGGTTAAACCGTTCCTTTGCAGTAACCGTTTTCAGGTTTAGGTTTCACTCTCTTTTCTCCTATATGGATACATGTAGTTGGAACTCTAAATCAAACACGGTTTGTGCTAGCTCTTTGAAACTTGGCATTATAATGTAGGTCAAAGTTCTATGATTATGGTGTGTGTTCTATGGAAGTAGCCCCAAGCAGAGACTGACGAGAATCACTTTCATTGAAAGGGGTTGCCAAGCTTCCAAAAACTACGAGTTTCCGGAAATCTCAGCAAACATTTTTTTCACCCAATCGTGATGATACTTGCAGGTAATGATCAGTACACAAATCCCACTTGGCTCACCAAATTTCGTTCTTCTAGGTTAAACCGTTCCTTTGCAGTAACCGTTTTCATGTTTAGGTTTCACTCTGTTTTCTCCTATATAGATAAATGTATTTGGAACTCTAAATCAAACACGGTTTGTGCTAGCTCTTTGAAACTTGGCACAATAATGTAGTTCCAAGTTCTATGGCTATGGTTTGTGTCCTATGGAAGTAGCCCCAAGCAGAGACTGACGAGAATCAGTTTCATTGAAAGGGGTTGCCAGGCTTCCAAAAAACTACGAGTTTCCTGAAATCTCAGCAAACATTTTTTCACCCAATCTTGATGATACTTGCAGGTAATGATCAGTACACCAGTCCCACTTGGCTCACCAAATTTCGTTTCTTCTAGGTTAAACCGTTCCTTTGCAGTAACCGTTTTCATGTTGAGGTTTCACTCTGTTTTCTCCTATATGGATACATGTATTTGGAACTCTAAATCAAACACGGTTTGTGCTAGCTCTTTGAAACTTGGCACAATAATGTAGTTGCAAGTTCTATGGCTATGGTTTGTGTCCTATGGAAGTAGCCCCAAGCAGAGACTGACGAGAATCACTTTCATTGAAAGGGGTTGCCAAGCTTCCAAAAAACTGCGAGTTTCCTGAAATCTCAGCAAACATTTTTTCACCCAATCTTGATGATACTTCCATTTAATGATCAGTACACCAATCCCACTAGGCTCACCAAATTTCGTTCTTCTAGGTTAAACCGTTCCTTTGCAGTAACCGTTTTCATGTTTAGGATTCACACTGTTTTCTCCTATATGGATACATGTAGTTGGAACTCTAAATCAAACACGGTTTGTGCTAGCTCTTTGAAACTTGGCATTATAATGTAGTTCAAAGTTCTATGGTTGTGGTGTGTGTCCTATGGAAGTAGCCCCAAGCAGAGACTGACGAGAATCACTTTCATTGAAAGGGGTTGCCAAGCTTCCAAAAAACTACGAGTTTCCTGAAATCTCAGCAAACATTTTTTCACCCAATCTTGATGATACTTGCAGGTAATGATCAGTACACCAGTGCCACTTGGCTCACCAAATTTCGTTCTTCTAGGTTAAACCGTTCCTTTGCAGTAACCGTTTTCATGTTTAGGTTTCACTCTGTTTTCTCCTATATGGATACATGTAGTTGGAACTCTAAATCAAACACGGTTTGTGCTAGCTCTTTGAAACTTGGCACAATAATGTAGCTCCAAGTTCTATGGCTATGGTTTGTGTCCTATGGAAGTAGCCCCAAGCAGAGACTGACGAGAATTACTTTCATTGAAAGGGGTTGCCAAGCTTCCAAAAAACTACGAGTTTCCTGAATTGTCAGCAATCATTTTTTCACCCAATCTTGATGATACTTGCAGGTAATGATCAGTACACCAGTCCCACTTGGCTCACCAAATTTCGTTCTTCTAGGTTAAACCGTTCCTTTGCAGTAACCGTTTTAATGTTTAGGTTTCACTCTGTTTTCTCCTATATGGATACATGTAGTTTGAACTCTAAATCAAACACGGTTTGTGCTAGCTCTTTGAAACTTGGCTAAATAATGTAGTTCCAAGGTCTATGGCTATGGTTTGTTTCCTATGGAAGTAGCCCCAAGCAGAGACTGACGAGAATCACTTTCATTGAAAGGGTTGCCAAGCTTCCAAAAAACTACGAGTTTCCTGAAATCTCAGCAAACATTTTTTCACCCAATGTTGATGATACCTAAATTTAATGATCACTACACCAATCCCACTTGGCTCACCAAAATTTCGTTCTTCTAGGTTAAACCGTTCATTTGCAGTAAACGTTTTCATATTTAGGTTTCACTCTGTTTGCTCCTATATGGATACATGTAGTTGGAACTCTAAATCCAACACTGTTTGTGCTAGCTCTTTGAAACTTGGCATTATAATGTAGTTCCAAGTTCTATGGTTATGGTTTGTTTCCTATGGAAGTAGCCCCAAGCAGAGACTGACGAGAATCACTTTCATTGAAAGGGGTTGCCAAGCTTCCAAAAATCTGCGAGTTTCCTGAAATCTCAGCAAACATTTTTTCACCCAATCTTGATGATACTTGCACGTAATGATCGGTACACCAGTCCCACTTGGCTGATCAAGTTTCCTTCTTCTAGGTTAAACCGTTCCTTTGCAGTAACAGTTTTCATGTTTAGGATTCACACTGTTTTCTCCTATATGGATACATGTAGTTGGAACTCTAAATCAAACACGGTTTGTGCTAGCTCTTTGAAACTTGGCACAATAATGTAGTTCCAAGTTCCATTTCTATGGTTTGATTCCTATGGAAGTAGCCCCAAGCAGAGACTGACGAGAATCACTTTCATTGAAAGGGGTTGCCAAGCTTCCAAAAAACTACGAGTTTCCTGAAATCTCAGCAAACATTTTTTCACCCAATCTTGATGATACTTCCATTTAATGATCAGTACACCAATCCGACTAGGCTCACCAAATTTCGTTCTTCTAGGTTAAACCGTTCCTTTGCAGTAACCGTTTTCATGTTTAGGTTTCACTCTGTTTTCTCCTATATGGATACATGTAGTTGGAACTCTAAATCAAACACGGTTTGTGCTAGCTCTTTGAAATTGGCATAATAATGTAGTTCCAAGTTCTATGGCTATGGTTTGTGTCCTATGGAATTAGCCCCAAGCAGAGACTGACGAGAATCACTTTCATTGAAAGGGGTTGACAAGCTTCCAAAAAACTACGAGTTTCCTGAAATCTCAGCAAACATTTTTTCACTCAATCTTGATGATACTTGCAGGTAATGATCAGTACACCAGTCCCACTTGGCTGAAGAAATTTCGTTCTTCTAGGTTAAACCGTTCCTTTGCAGAACCGTTTTCATGTTTAGGTTTCACTCTGTTTTCTCCTATATGGATACATGTATTTGGAACTCTAAATCAAACACGGTTTGTGCTAGCTCTTTGAAACTTGGCACAATAATGTAGTTGCAAGTTCTATGGCTATGGTTTGTGTCCTATGGAAGTAGCCCCAAGCAGAGACTGACGAGAATCACTTTCATTGAAAGGGGTTGCCAAGCTTCCAAAAAACTGCGAGTTTCCTGAAATCTCAGCAAACATTTTTTCACCCAATCTTGATGATACTTCCATTTAATGATCAGTACACCAATCCCACTAGGCTCACCAAATTTCGTTCTTCTAGGTTAAACCGTTCCTTTGCAGTAACCGTTTTCATGTTTAGGATTCACACTGTTTTCTCCTATATGGATACATGTAGTTGGAACTCTAAATCAAACACGGTTTGTGCTAGCTCTGTGAAACTTGGCATTATAATGTAGTTCAAAGTTCTATGGTTGTGGTTTGTGTCCTAAGGAAGTAGCCCCAAGCAGAGACTGACGAGAATCACTTTCATTGAAAGGGGTTGCCAAGCTTCCAAAAAACTACGAGTTTCCTGAAATCTCAGCAAACATTTTTTCACCCAATCTTGATGATACTTGCAGGTAATGATCAGTACACCAGTGCCACTTGGCTCACCAAATTTCGTTCTTCTAGGTTAAACTGTTCCTTTGCAGTAACCGTTTTCATGTTTAGGTTTCACTCTGTTTTCTCCTATATGGATACATGTAGTTGGAACTCTAAATCAAACACGGTTTGTGCTAGCTCTTTGAAACTTGGCACAATAATGTAGTTCCAAGTTCTATGGCTATGGTTTGTGTCCTATGGAAGTAGCCCCAAGCAGAGACTGACGAGAATTACTTTCATTGAAAGGGGTTGCCAAGCTTCCAAAAAACTACGAGTTTCCTGAATTGTCAGCAATCATTTTTTCACCCAATCTTGATGATACTTGCAGGTAATGATCAGTACACCAGTCCCACTTGGCTCACCAAATTTCGTTCTTCTAGGTTAAACCGTTCCTTTGCAGTAACCGTTTTAATGTTTAGGTTTCACTCTGTTTTCTCCTATATGGATACATGTAGTTTGAACTCTAAATCAAACACGGTTTGTGCTAGCTCTTTGAAACTTGGCTAAATAATGTAGTTCCAAGGTCTATGGCTATGGTTTGTTTCCTATGGAAGTAGCCCCAAGCAGAGACTGACGAGAATCACTTTCATTGAAAGGGTTGCCAAGCTTCCAAAAAACTACGAGTTTCCTGAAATCTCAGCAAACATTTTTTCACCCAATGTTGATGATACCTACATTTAATGATCACTACACCAATCCCACTTGGCTCACCAAAATTTCGTTCTTCTAGGTTAAACCGTTCATTTGCAGTAAACGTTTTCATATTTAGGTTTCACTCTGTTTGCTCCTATATGGATACATGTAGTTGGAACTCTAAATCAAACACGGTTTGTGCTAGCTCTTTGAAATTGGCATAATAATGTAGTTCCAAGTTCTATGGCTATGGTTTGTGTCCTATGGAATTAGCCCCAAGCAGAGACTGACGAGAATCACTTTCATTGAAAGGGGTTGACAAGCTTCCAAAAAACTACGAGTTTCCTGAAATCTCAGCAAACATTTTTTCACTCAATCTTGATGATACTTGCAGGTAATGATCAGTACACCAGTCCCACTTGGCTGAAGAAATTTCGTTCTTCTAGGTTAAACCGTTCCTTTGCAGAACCGTTTTCATGTTTAGGTTTCACTCTGTTTTCTCCTATATGGATACATGTATTTGGAACTCTAAATCAAACACGGTTTGTGCTAGCTCTGTGAAACTTGGCACAATAATGTAGTTGCAAGTTCTATGGCTATGGTTTGTGTCCTATGGAAGTAGCCCCAAGCAGAGACTGACGAGAATCACTTTCATTGAAAGGGGTTGCCAAGCTTCCAAAAAACTGCGAGTTTCCTGAAATCTCAGCAAACATTTTTTCACCCAATCTTGATGATACTTCCATTTAATGATCAGTACACCAATCCCACTAGGCTCACCAAATTTCGTTCTTCTAGGTTAAACCGTTCCTTTGCAGTAACCGTTTTCATGCTTAGGATTCACACTGTTTTCTCCTATATGGATACATGTAGTTGGAACTCTAAATCAAACACGGTTTGTGCTAGCTCTTTGAAACTTGGCATTATAATGTAGTTCAAAGTTCTATGGTTGTGGTGTGTGTCCTATGGAAGTAGCCCCAAGCAGAGACTGACGAGAATCACTTTCATTGAAAGGGGTTGCCAAGCTTCCAAAAAACTACGAGTTTCCTGAAATCTCAGCAAACATTTTTTCACCCAATCTTGATGATACTTGCAGGTAATGATCAGTACACCAGTGCCACTTGGCTCACCAAATTTCGTTCTTCTAGGTTAAACCGTTCCTTTGCAGTAACCGTTTTCATGTTTAGGTTTCACTCTGTTTTCTCCTATATGGATACATGTAGTTGGAACTCTAAATCAAACACGGTTTGTGCTAGCTCTTTGAAACTTGGCACAATAATGTAGTTCCAAGTTCTATGGCTATGGTTTGTGTCCTATGGAAGTAGCCCCAAGCAGAGACTGACGAGAATTACTTTCATTGAAAGGGGTTGCCAAGCTTCCAAAAAACTACGAGTTTCCTGAATTGTCAGCAATCATTTTTTCACCCAATCTTGATGATACTTGCAGGTAATGATCAGTACACCAGTCCCACTTGGCTCACCAAATTTCGTTCTTCTAGGTTAAACCGTTCCTTTGCAGTAACCGTTTTAATGTTTAGGTTTCACTCTGTTTTCTCCTATATGGATACATGTAGTTTGAACTCTAAATCAAACACGGTTTGTGCTAGCTCTTTGAAACTTGGCTAAATAATGTAGTTCCAAGGTCTATGGCTATGGTTTGTTTCCTATGGAAGTAGCCCCAAGCAGAGACTGACGAGAATCACTTTCATTGAAAGGGTTGCCAAGCTTCCAAAAAACTACGAGTTTCCTGAAATCTCAGCAAACATTTTTTCACCCAATGTTGATGATACCTACATTTAATGATCACTACACCAATCCCACTTGGCTCAACAAAATTTCGTTCTTCTAGGTTAAACCGTTCATTTGCAGTAAACGTTTTCATATTTAGGTTTCACTCTGTTTGCTCCTATATGGATACATGTAGTTGGAACTCTAAATCCAACACGGTTTGTGCTAGCTCTTTGAAACTTGGCATTATAATGTAGTTCCAAGTTCTATGGTTATGGTTTGTTTCCTATGGAAGTAGCCCCAAGCAGAGACTGACGAGAATCACTTTCATTGAAAGGGGTTGCCAAGCTTCCAAAAATCTGCGAGTTTCCTGAAATCTCAGCAAACATTTTTTCACCCAATCTTGATGATACTTGCACGTAATGATCGGTACACCAGTCCCACTTGGCTGATCAAGTTTCCTTCTTCTAGGTTAAACCGTTCCTTTGCAGTAACAGTTTTCATGTTTAGGTTTCACTCTCTTTTCTCCTATATGGATACATGTATTTGGAACTCTAAATCAAACACGGTTTGTGCTAGCTCTTTGAAACTTGGCACAATAATGTAGTTGCAAGTTCTATGGCTATGGTTTCTGTCCTATGGAAGTAGCCCCAAGCAGAGACTGACGAGAATCACTTTCATTGAAAGGGGTTGCCAAGCTTCCAAAAAACTGCGAGTTTCCTGAAATCTCAGCAAACATTTTTTCACCCAATCTTGATGATACTTCCATTTAATGATCAGTACACCAATCCCACTAGGCTCACCAAATTTCGTTCTCCTAGGTTAAACCGTTCCTTTGCAGTAACCGTTTTCATGTTTAGGATTCACACTGTTTTCTCCTATATGGATACATGTAGTTGGAACTCTAAATCAAACACGGTTTGTGCTAGCTCTTTGAAACTTGGCATTATAATGTAGTTCAAAGTTCTATGGTTGTGGTGTGTGTCCTATGGAAGTAGCCCCAAGCAGAGAGTGATGAGAATCACTTTCATTGAAAGGGGTTGCCAAGCTTCCAAAAAACTACGAGTTTCCTGAAATCTCAGCAAACATTTTTTCACCCAATCTTGATGATACTTGCAGGTAATGATCAGTACACCAGTGCCACTTGGCTCACCAAATTTCGTTCTTCTAGGTTAAACCGTTCCTTTGCAGTAACCGTTTTCATGTTTAGGTTTCACTCTGTTTTCTCCTATATGGATACATGTAGTTGGAACTCTAAATCAAACACGGTTTGTGCTAGCTCTTTGAAACTTGGCACAATAATGTAGTTCCAAGTTCTATGGCTATGGTTTGTGTCCTATGGAAGTAGCCCCAAGCAGAGACTGACGAGAATTACTTTCATTGAAAGGGGTTGCCAAGCTTCCAAAAAACTACGAGTTTCCTGAATTGTCAGCAATCATTTTTTCACCCAATCTTGATGATACTTGCAGGTAATGATCAGTACACCAGTCCCACTTGGCTCACCAAATTTCGTTCTTCTAGGTTAAACCGTTCCTTTGCAGTAACCGTTTTAATGTTTAGGTTTCACTCTGTTTTCTCCTATATGGATACATGTAGTTTGAACTCTAAATCAAACACGGTTTGTGCTAGCTCTTTGAAACTTGGCTAAATAATGTAGTTCCAAGGTCTATGGCTATGGTTTGTTTCCTATGGAAGTAGACCCAAGCAGAGACTGACGAGAATCACTTTCATTGAAAGGGTTGCCAAGCTTCCAAAAAACTACGAGTTTCCTGAAATCTCAGCAAACATTTTTTCACCCAATGTTGATGATACCTACATTTAATGATCAGTACACCAGTCCCACTTGGCTCACCAAAATTTCGTTCTTCTAGGTTAAACCGTTCATTTGCAGTAAACGTTTTCATATTTAGGTTTCACTCTGTTTGCTCCTATATGGATACATGTAGTTGGAACTCTAAATCCAACACGGTTTGTGCTAGCTCTTTGAAACTTGGCATTATAATGTAGTTCCAAGTTCTATGGTTATGGTTTGTTTCCTATGGAAGTAGCCCCAAGCAGAGACTGACGAGAATCACTTTCATTGAAAGGGGTTGCCAAGCTTCCAAAAATCTGCGAGTTTCCTGAAATCTCAGCAAATATTTTTTCACCCAATCTTGATGATACTTGCACGTAATGATCGGTACACCAGTCCCACTTGGCTGATCAAGTTTCCTTCTTCTAGGTTAAACCGTTCCTTTGCAGTAACAGTTTTCATGTTTAGGTTTCACTCTCTTTTCTCCTATATGGATACATGTAGTTGGAACTCTAAATCAAACACGGTTTGTGCTAGCTCTTTGAAACTTGGCACAATAATGTAGTTCCAAGTTCCATGGCTATGGTTTGATTCCTATGGAAGTAGCCCCAAGCAGAGACTGACGAGAATCACTTTCATTGAAAGGGGTTGCCAAGCTTCCAAAAAACTACGAGTTTCCTGAAATCTCAGCAAACATTTTTTCACCCAATCTTGATGATACTTCCATTTAATGATCAGTACACCAATCCGACTAGGCTCACCAAATTTCGTTCTTCTAGGTTAAACCGTTCCTTTGCAGTAACCGTTTTCATGTTTAGGTTTCACTCTGTTTTCTCCTATATGGATACATGTAGTTGGAACTCTAAATCAAACACGGTTTGTGCTAGCTCTTTGAAATTGGCATAATAATGTAGTTCCAAGTTCTATGGCTATGGTTTGTGTCCTATGGAAGTAGCCCCAAGCAGAGACTGACGAGAATCACTTTCATTGAAAGGGGTTGACAAGCTTCCAAAACTACGAGTTTCCTGAAATCTCAGCAAACATTTTTTCACTCAATCTTGATGATACTTGCAGGTAATGATCAGTACACCAGTCCCACTTGGCTGAAGAAATTTCGTTCTTCTAGGTTAAACCGTTCCTTTGCAGTAACCGTTTTCATGTTTAGGTTTCACTCTGTTTTCTCCTATATGGATACATGTATTTGGAACTCTAAATCAAACACGGTTTGTGCTAGCTCTTTAAAACTTGGCACAATAATGTAGTTGCAAGTTCTATGGCTATGGTTTGTGTCCTATGGAAGTAGCCCCAAGCAGAGACTGACGAGAATCACTTTCATTGAAAGGGGTTGCCAAGCTTCCAAAAAACTGCGAGTTTCCTGAAATCTCAGCAAACATTTTTTCACCCAATCTTGATGATACTTCCATTTAATGATCAGTACACCAATCCCACTAGGCTCACCAAATTTCGTTCTTCTAGGTTAAACCGTTCCTTTGCAGTAACCGTTTTCATGTTTAGGATTCACACTGTTTTCTCCTATATGGATACATGTAGTTGGAACTCTAAATCAAACACGGTTTGTGCTAGCTCTTTGAAATTGGCATAATAATGTAGTTCAAAGTTCTATGGTTATGGTGTGTGTCCTATGGAAGTAGCCCCTAGCAGAGACTGACGAGAATCACTTTCATTGAAAGGGGTTGCCAAGCTTCCAAAAATCTGCGAGTTTCCTGAAATCTCAGCAAACATTTTTTCACCCAATCTTGATGATACTTGCAGGTAATGATCAGTACACCAGTGCCACTTGGCTCACCAAATTTCGTTCTTCTAGGTTAAACCGTTCCTTTGCAGTAACCGTTTTCATGTTTAGGTTTCACTCTGTTTTCTCCTATATGGATACATGTAGTTGGAACTCTAAATCAAACACGGTTTGTGCTAGCTCTTTGAAACTTGGCACAATAATGTAGTTCCAAGTTCTATGGCTATGGTTTGTGTCCTATGGAAGTAGCCCCAAGCAGAGACTGACGAGAATTACTTTCATTGAAAGGGGTTGCCAAGCTTCCAAAAAACTACGAGTTTCCTGAATTGTCAGCAATCATTTTTTCACCCAATCTTGATGATACTTGCAGGTAATGATCAGTACACCAGTCCCACTTGGCTCACCAAATTTCGTTCTTCTAGGTTAAACCGTTCCTTTGCAGTAACCGTTTTAATGTTTAGGTCTCACTCTGTTTTCTCCTATATGGATACATGTAGTTTGAACTCTAAATCAAACACGGTTTGTGCTAGCTCTTTGAAACTTGGCTAAATAATGTAGTTCCAAGGTCTATGGCTATGGTTTGTTTCCTATGGAAGTAGACCCAAGCAGAGACTGACGAGAATCACTTTCATTGAAAGGGTTGCCAAGCTTCCAAAAAACTACGAGTTTCCTGAAATCTCAGCAAACATTTTTTCACCCAATGTTGATGATACCTACATTTAATGATCAGTACACCAGTCCCACTTGGCTCACCAAAATTTCGTTCTTCTAGGTTAAACCGTTCATTTGCAGTAAACGTTTTCATATTTAGGTTTCACTCTGTTTGCTCCTATATGGATACATGTAGTTGGAACTCTAAATCCAACACGGTTTGTGCTAGCTCTTTGAAACTTGGCATTATAATGTAGTTCCAAGTTCTATGGTTATGGTTTGTTTCCTATGGAAGTAGCCCCAAGCAGAGACTGACGAGAATCACTTTCATTGAAAGGGGTTGCCAAGCTTCCAAAAATCTGCGAGTTTCCTGAAATCTCAGCAAACATTTTTTCACCCAATCTTGATGATACTTGCACGTAATGATCGGTACACCAGTCCCACTTGGCTGATCAAGTTTCCTTCTTCTAGGTTAAACCGTTCCTTTGCAGTAACAGTTTTCATGTTTAGGTTTCACTCTCTTTTCTCCTATATGGATACATGTAGTTGGAACTCTAAATCAAACACGGTTTGTGCTAGCTCTTTGAAACTTGGCACAATAATGTAGTTCCAAGTTCCATGGCTATGGTTTGATTCCTATGGAAGTAGCCCCAAGCAGAGACTGACGAGAATCACTTTCATTGAAAGGGGTTGCCAAGCTTCCAAAAAACTACGAGTTTCCTGAAATCTCAGCAAACATTTTTTCACCCAATCTTGATGATACTTCCATTTAATGATCAGTACACCAATCCGACTAGGCTCACCAAATTTCGTTCTTCTAGGTTAAACCGTTCCTTTGCAGTAACCGTTTTCATGTTTAGGTTTCACTCTGTTTTCTCCTATATGGATACATGTAGTTGGAACTCTAAATCAAACACGGTTTGTGCTAGCTCTTTGAAATTGGCATAATAATGTAGTTCCAAGTTCTATGGCTATGGTTTGTGTCCTATGGAAGTAGCCCCAAGCAGAGACTGACGAGAATCACTTTCATTGAAAGGGGTTGACAAGCTTCCAAAACTACGAGTTTCCTGAAATCTCAGCAAACATTTTTTCACTCAATCTTGATGATACTTGCAGGTAATGATCAGTACACCAGTCCCACTTGGCTGAAGAAATTTCGTTCTTCTAGGTTAAACCGTTCCTTTGCAGTAACCGTTTTCATGTTTAGGTTTCACTCTGTTTTCTCCTATATGGATACATGTATTTGGAACTCTAAATCAAACACGGTTTGTGCTAGCTCTTTAAAACTTGGCACAATAATGTAGTTGCAAGTTCTATGGCTATGGTTTGTGTCCTATGGAAGTAGCCCCAAGCAGAGACTGACGAGAATCACTTTCATTGAAAGGGGTTGCCAAGCTTCCAAAAAACTGCGAGTTTCCTGAAATCTCAGCAAACATTTTTTCACCCAATCTTGATGATACTTCCATTTAATGATCAGTACACCAATCCCACTAGGCTCACCAAATTTCGTTCTTCTAGGTTAAACCGTTCCTTTGCAGTAACCGTTTTCATGTTTAGGATTCACACTGTTTTCTCCTATATGGATACATGTAGTTGGAACTCTAAATCAAACACGGTTTGTGCTAGCTCTTTGAAATTGGCATAATAATGTAGTTCAAAGTTCTATGGTTATGGTGTGTGTCCTATGGAAGTAGCCCCTAGCAGAGACTGACGAGAATCACTTTCATTGAAAGGGGTTGCCAAGCTTCCAAAAATCTGCGAGTTTCCTGAAATCTCAGCAAACATTTTTTCACCCAATCTTGATGATACTTCCATTTAATGATCAGTACACCAATCCGACTAGGTTCACCAAATTTCGTTCTTCTAGGTTAAACCGTTCCTTTGCAGTAACCGTTTTCATGTTTAGGTTTCACTCTGTTTTCTCCTATATGGATACATGTAGTTGGAACTCTAAATCAAACACGGTTTGTGCTAGCTCTTTGAAATTGGCATAATAATGTAGTTCCAAGTTCTATGGCTATGGTTTGTGTCCTATGGAAGTAGCCCCAAGCAGAGACTGAGAGGAATCACTTTCATTGAAAGGGGTTGACAAGCTTCCAAAAAACTACGAGTTTCCTGAAATCTCAGCAAACATTTTTTCACTCAATCTTGATGATACTTGCAGGTAATAATCAGTACACCAGTCCCACTTGGCTGAAGAAATTTCGTTCTTTTAGGTTAAACAGTTCCTTTGCAGTAACCGTTTTCATGTTTAGGTTTCACTCTCTTTTCTCCTATATGGATACATGTAGTTGGAACTCTAAATCAAACACGGTTTGTGCTAGTTCTTTGAAACTTGGCACAATAATGTAGTTCCAAGTTCTATGGCTATGGTTTGTGTTCTATGGAAGTAGCCCCAAGCAGAGACTGACGAGAATCACTTTCATTGAAAGGGGTTGCCAAGCTTCCAAAAAACTACGAGATTCCTGAAATCTCAGCAAACATTTTTTCACCCAATCTTGATGATACTTGCAGGTAATGATCAGTACACCAGTCCCACTTGGCTCACCAAATTTCGTTCTTCTTGGTTAAACCGTTCCTTTGCAGTAACCGTTTTCATGTTTAGGTTTCACTCTCTTTTCTCCTATAGGGATACATGTAGTTGGAACTCTAAATCAAACACGGTTTGTGCTAGCTCTTTGAAACTTGGCATTATAATGTAGTTCCAAGTTCTATGGCTATGGTTTGTGTCCTATGGAAGTAGCCCCAAGCAGAGACTGACGAGAATCACTTTCATTGAAAGGGGTTGCCAAGCTTCCAAAAAACTACGAGTTTCCTGAAATCTCAGCAAACATTTTTTCACCCAATCTTGATGATACTTCCATTAAAGATCAGTACACCAATCCCACTAGGCTCACCAAATTTCGTTCTTCTAGGTTAAACCGTTCCTTTGCAGTAACCGTTTTCATGTTTAGGTTTCACTCTGTTTTCTCCTATATGGATACATGTAGTTGGAACTCTAAATCAAACACGGTTTGTGCTAGCTCTTTGAAACTTGGCACAATAATGTAGTTCCAAGTTCTATGGCTATGGTTTGTGTCCTATGGAAGTAGCCCCAAGCAGAGACTGACGAGAATCACTTTCATTGAAAGGGGTTGCGAGGCTTCCAAAAAACTACGAGTTTCCTGAAATCTCAGCAAGAATTTTTTCACCCAATCATGATGATTCTTGCAGGTAATGATCAGTACACCAGTCCCACTTGGCTCACCAAATTTCGTTCTTCTAGGTTAAACCCTTCCTTCGCAGTAACCGTTTTCATGTTTAGGTTTCACTCTGTTTTCTCCTATATGGATACATGTATTGGAACTCTAAATGAAACACGGTTTGTGCTAGCTCTTTGAAACTTGGCACAATAATGTAGTTCCAAGTTCTATGGCTATGGTTTGTGTCCTATGGAAGTAGCCCCAAGCAGAGACTGACGAGAATCACTTTCATTGAAAGGGGTTGACAAGCTTCCAAAAAACTACGAGTTTCCTGAAATCTCAGCAAACATTTTTTCACCCAATCTTGATGATACTTCCATTTAATGATCAGTACACCAATCCCACTAGGCTCAATAAATTTCTTTCTTCTAGGTTAAACCGTTCCTTTGCAGTAACCGTTTTCATGTTTAGGTTTCACTCTCTTTTCTCCTATATGGATACATGTAGTTGGAACTCTAAATCAAACACGGTTTGTGCTAGCTCTTTGAAACTTGGCATTATAATGTAGTTCAAAGTTCTATGATTATGGTGTGTGTCCTATGGAAGTAGCCCCAAGCAGAGACTGACGAGAATCACTTTCATTGAAAGGGGTTGCCAAGCTTCCAAAAAACTACGAGTTTCCGGAAATCTCAGCAAACATTTTTTCACCCAATCGTGATGATACTTGCAGGTAATGATCAGTACACAAATCCCACTTGGCTCACCAAATTTCGTTCTTCTAGGTTAAACCGTTCCTTTGCAGTAACCGTTTTCATGTTTAGGATTCACTATGTTTTCTCCTATATGGATACATGTAGTTGGAACTCTAAATCAAACACGGTTTGTGCTAGCTCTTTGAAACTTGGCACAATAATGTAGTTCCAAGTTCTATGGTTATGGTTTGTTTCCTATGGAAGTAGCCCCAAGCAGAGACTGACAAGAATCACTTTCATTGAAAGGGGTTGACCAGCTTCCAAAAAACTACGAGTTTCCTGAAATCTCAGCAAACATTTTTACACTCAATCTTGATGATACTTGCAGGTAATGATCAGTACACCAGTCCCACTTGGCTGAAGAAATTTCGTTCTTCTAGGTTAAACCGTTCCTTTGCAGTAACCGTTTTCATGTTTAGGTTTCACTCTGTTTTCTCCTATATAGATACATGTATTTGGAACTCTAAATCAAACACGGTTTGTGCTAGCTCTTTGAAACTTGGCACAATAATGTAGTTCCAAGTTCTATGGCTATGGTTTGTGTCCTATGGAAGTAGCCCCAAGCAGAGACTGACGAGAATCAGTTTCATTGAAAGGGGTTGCCAGGCTTCCAAAAAACTACGAGTTTCCTGAAATCTCAGCAAACATTTTTTCACCCAATCTTGATGATACTTGCAGGTAATGATCAGTTCACCAGTCCCACTTGGCTCACCAAATTTCGTTCTTCTAGGTTAAACCGTTCCTTTGCAGTAACCGTTTTCATGTTTAGGTTTCACTCTGTTTTCTCCTATATAGATACATGTATTTGGAACTCTAAATCAAACACGGTTTGTGCTAGCTCTTTGAAACTTGGCACAATAATGTAGTTCCAAGTTCTATGGCTATGGTTTGTGTCCTATGGAAGTAGCCCCAAGCAGAGACTGACGAGAATCACTTTCATTGAAAGGGGTTGCCAAGCTTCCAAAAAACTGCGAGTTTCCTGAAATCTCAGCAAACATTTTTTTACCCAATCTTGATGATACTTCCTTTTAATGATCAGTACACCAATCCCACTAGGCTCACCAAATTTCGTTCTTCTAGGTTCAACCGTTCCTTTGCAGTAACCGTTTTCATGTTTAGGATTCACACTGTTTTCTCCTATATGGATACATGTAGTTGGAACTCTAAATCAAACACGGTTTGTGCTAGCTCTTTGAAACTTGGCATTATAATGTAGTTCAAAGTTCTATGGTTGTGGTGTGTGTCCTATGGAAGTAGCCCCAAGCAGAGACTGACGAGAATCACTTTCATTGAAAGGGGTTGCCAAGCTTCCAAAAAACTACGAGTTTCCGGAAATCTCAGCAAACATTTTTTCACCCAATCTTGATGATACTTGCAGGTAATGATCAGTACACCAGTGCCACTTGGCTCACCAAATTTCGTTCTTCTAGGTTAAACCGTTCCTTTGCAGTAACCGTTTTCATGTTTAGGTTTCACTCTGTTTTCTCCTATATAGATACATGTAGTTGGAACTCTAAATCAAACACGGTTTGTGCTAGCTCTTTGAAACTTGGCACAATAATGTAGTTCCAAGTTCTATGGCTATGGTTTGTGTCCTATGGAAGTAGCCCCAAGCAGAAACTGACGAGAATCACTTTCATTGAAAGGGGTTGCCAAGCTTCCAAAAAACTACGAGTTTCCTGAATTGTCAGCAATCATTTTTTCACCCAATCTTGATGATACTTGCAGGTAATGATCAGTACACCAGTCCCACTTGGCTAACCAAATTTCGTTCTTCTAGGTTAAACCGTTCCTTTGCAGTAACCGTTTTAATGTTTAGGTTTCACTCTGTTTTCTCCTATATGGATACATGTAGTTTGAACTCTAAATCAAACACGGTTTGTGATAGCTCTTTGAAACTTGGCTAAATAATGTAGTTCCAAGTTCTATGGCTATGGTTTGTGTCCTATGGAAGTAGCCCCAAGCAGAGACTGACGAGAATCACTTTCATTGAAAGGGTTACCAAGCTTCCAAAAAACTACGAGTTTCCTGAAATCTCAGCAAATATTTTTTCACCCAATGTTGATGATACCTCCATTTAATGATCACTACACCAATCCCACTTGGCTCACCAAAATTTCGTTCTTCTAGGTTAAACCGTTCGTTTGCAGTAAACGTTTTCATATTTAGGTTTCACTCTGTTTGCTCCTATATGGATACATGTAGTTGGAACTCTAAATCCAACACGGTTTGTGCTAGCTCTTTGAAACTTGGCATTATAATGTAGTTCCAAGTTCTATGGTTATGGTTTGTTTCCTATGGAAGTAGCCCCAAGCAGAGACTGACGAGAATCACTTTCATTGAAAGGGGTTGCCAAGCTTCCAAAAATCTGCGAGTTTCCTGAAATCTCAGCAAACATTTTTTCACCCAATCTTGATGATACTTGCACGTAATGATCGGTACACCAGTCCCACTTGGCTGATCAAGTTTCCTTCTTCTAGGTTAAACCGTTCCTTTGCAGTAACAGTTTTCATGTTTAGGTTTCACTCTCTTTTCTCCTATATGGATACATGTAGTTGGAACTCTAAATCCAACACGGTTTGTGCTAGCTCTTTGAAACTTGGCACAATAATGTAGTTCCAAGTTCTATTGCTATGGTTTGTGTCCTATGGAAGTAGCCCCAAGCAGAGACTGACGAGAATCACTTTCATTGAAAGGGGTTGCCAAGCTTCCAAAAAACTACGAGTTTCCTGAAATCTCAGCAAACATTTTTTTCACCCAATCTTGATGATACTTCCATTTAATGATCAGTACACCAATCCCACTAGGCTCACCAAATTTCGTTCTTCTAGGTTAAACCGTTCCTTTGCAGTAAGCGTTTTCATGTTTAGGTTTCACTCTGTTTTCTCCTATATGGATATATGTAGCTGGAAGTCTAAATCCAACACGGTTTGTGCTAGCTCTTTGAAACTTGGCACAATAATGTAGTTCCAAGTTCTATTGCTATGTTTTGTGTCCTATGGAAGTAGCCCCAAGCAGAGACTGACGAGAATCACTTTCATTGAAAGGGGTTGCCAAGTTTCCAAAAAACTACGAGTTTCTTGAAATCTCAACAAACATTTTTTCACCCAATATTGATGATACTTGCAGGTAATGATCAGTGCACCATTCCCACTTGGCTCACCAAATTTCGTTCTTCTAGGTTAAACCGTTCCTTTGCAGGAAGCGTTTTCATGTTTATTTTTCACTCTGTTTTCTCCTATATGGATACATGTATTTGGAACTCTAAATCAAACACGGTTTGTGCTAGCTCTTTGAAACATGGCACAATAATTTAGTTCCAAGTTCTATGGCTATGGTTTGTGTCCTATGGAAGTAGCAACAAGCAGAGACTGACGAGAATCACTTTCATTGAAAGGGGTTGCCAAGCTTCCAAAAAACTATGAGATTCCTGAAATCTCAGCAAACATTTTTTCACCCAATCTTGATGATACTTCCATTTAATGATCAGTACACCAATCCGACTAGGCTCACCAAATTTCGTTCTTCTAGGTTAAACCGTTCCTTTGCAGTAACCGTTTTAATGTTTAGGTTTCACTCTGTTTTCTCCTATATGGATACATGTAGTTGGAACTCTAAATCAAACATGGTTTGTGCTAGCTCTTTGAAATTGGCATAATAATGTAGTTCCAAGTTCTATGGCTATGGTTTGTGTCCTATGGAAGTAGCCCCAAGCAGAGACTGACAAGAATCACTTTCATTGAAAGGGGTTGACAAGCTTCCAAAAAACTACGAGTTTCCTGAAATCTCAGCAAACATTTTTTCACTCAATCTTGATGATACTTGCACGTAATGATCAGTACACCAGTCCCACTTGGCTGATCAAGTTTCGTTCTTCTAGGTTAAACCGTTCCTTTGCAGTAACCGTTTTCATGTTTAGGTTTCACTCTGTTTTCTCCTATATAGATACATGTGTTTGGAACTCTAAATCAAACACGGATTGTGCTAGCTCTTTGAAACTTGGCACAATAATGTAGCTCCAAGTTCTATGGCTATGGTTTGTGTCCTATGGAAGTAGCCCCAAGCAGAGACTGACGAGAATCACTTTCATTGAAAGTGGTTGCCAAGCTTCCAAAAAACTACGAGTTTCCTGAAATCTCAGCAAACATTTTTTCACCCAATCTTGATGATACTTCCATTTAATGATCAGTACACCAATCCCACTAGGCTCACCAAATTTCGTTCTTCTAGGTTAAACCTTTCCTTTGCAGTAACCGTTTTCATGTTTAGGTTTCACTCTGTTTTCTCCTATATGGATACATGTAGTTGGAACTCTAAATCAAACACGGTTTGTGCTAGCTCTTTGAAACTTGGCTAAGTAATGTAGTTCCAAGGTCTATGGCTATGGTTTGTTTCCTATGGAAGTAGCCCCAAGCAGAGACTGACGAGAATCACTTTCATTGAAAGGGTTGCCAAGCTTCCAAAAAACTACGAGTTTCCTGAAATCTCAGCAAACATTTTTTCACCCAATGTTGATGATACCTACATTTAATGATCACTACACCAATCCCACTTGGCTCACCAAAATTTCGTTCTTCTAGGTTAAACCGTTCCTTTGCAGTAAACGTTTTCATATTTAGGTTTCACTCTGTTTTCTCCTATATGGATACATGTAGTTGGAACTCTAAATCAAACACGGTTTGTGCTAGCTCTTTGAAACTTGGCACAATAATGTAGTTCCAAGTTCTATGGCTATGGTTTGTGTCCTATGGAAGTAGCCCCAAGCAGAGACTGACGAGAATCACTTTCATTGAAAGGGTTGCCAAACTACCAAAAAACTACGAGTTTCCTGAAATCTCAGCAAACATTTTTTCACCCAATGTTTATGATACCTCCATTTAATGATCACTACACCAATCCCACTAGGCTCACCAAATTTCGTTCTTCTAGGTTAAACCGTTCCTTTGCAGTAAGCGTTTTCATGTTTAGGTTTCACTCTGTTTTCTCCTATATGGATACATGTAGTTGGAACTCTAAATCAAACACGGTTTGTGCTAGCTCTTTGAAACTTGGCACAATAATGTAGTTCCAAGTTCTATTGCTATGGCTTGTGTCCTATGGATGTAGCCCCAAGCAGAGACTGACGAGAATCACTTTCATTGAAAGGGGTTGCCAAGCTTCCACAAAACTACGAGTTTCTTGAAATCTCAACAAACATTTTTTCACCCAATATTGATGATACTTGCAGGTAATGATCAGTACACCAGTCCCACTTGGCTCACCAAATTTCGTTCTTCTAGGTTAAACCGTTCCTTTGCAGTAAGCGTTTTCATGTTTAGATTTCACTCTGTTTTCTCCTATATGGATACATGTATTTGGAACTCTACATCAAACACGGTTTGTGCTAGCTCTTTGAAACTTGACACAATAATGTAGTTCCAAGTTCTATGGCTATGGTTTGTGTCCTATGGAAATAGCAACAAGCAGAGACTGACGAGAATCACTTTCATTGAAAGGGGTTGCCAAGCTTCCAAAAAACTACGAGTTTCCTGAAATCTCAGCAAACATTTTTTCACCCAATCTTGATGATACTTTCATTTAATGATCAGTACACCAATCCGACTAGGCTCACCAAATTTCGTTCTTCTAGGTTAAACCGTTCGTTTGCAGTAACCGTTTTCATGTTTAGGTTTCACTCTGTTTTCTCCTATATGGATACATGTAGTTGGAACTCTAAATCAAACACGGTTTGTGCTAGCTCTTTGAAACTTGGCATTATAATGTAGTTCAAAGTTCTATGGTTGTGGTGTGTGTCCTATGGAAGTAGCCCCAAGCAGAGACTGACGAGAATCACTTTCATTGAACGGGGTTGCCAAGCTTCCAAAAAACTACGAGTTTCCGGAAATCTCAGCAAACATTTTTTCACCCAATCTTGATGATACTTGCAGGTAATGATCAGTACACCAGTGCCACTTGGCTCACCAAATTTCGTTCTTCTAGGTTAAACCGTTCCTTTGCAGTAACCGTTTTCATGTTTAGGTTTCACTCTGTTTTCTCCTATATAGATACATGTAGTTGGAACTCTAAATCAAACACGGTTTGTGCTAGCTCTTTGAAACTTGGCACAATAATGTAGTTCCAAGTTCTATGGCTATGGTTTGTGTCCTATGGAAGTAGCCCCAAGCAGAAACTGACGAGAATCACTTTCATTGAAAGGGGTTGCCAAGCTTCCAAAAAACTACGAGTTTCCTGAATTGTCAGCAATCATTTTTTCACCCAATCTTGATGATACTTGCAGGTAATGATCAGTACACCAGTCCCACTTGGCTCACCAAATTTCGTTCTTCTAGGTTAAACCGTTCCTTTGCAGTAACCGTTTTCATGTTTAGGTTTCACTCTGTTTTCTCCTATATGGATACATGTAGTTGGAACTCTAAATCAAACACGGTTTGTGATAGCTCTTTGAAACTTGGCTAAATAATGTAGTTCCAAGGTCTATGGCTATGGTTTGTTTCCTATGGAAGTAGCCCCAAGCAGAGACTGACGAGAATCACTTTCATTGAAAGGGTTACCAAGCTTCCAAAAAACTTCGAGTTTCCTGAAATCTCAGCAAATATTTTTTCACCCAATGTTGATGATACCTCCATTTAATGATCACTACACCAATCCCACTTGGCTCACCAAAATTTCGTTCTTCTAGGTTAAACCGTTCGTTTGCAGTAAACGTTTTCATATTTAGGTTTCACTCTGTTTGCTCCTATATGGATACATGTAGTTGGAACTCTAAATCAAACACGGTTTATGCTAGCTCTTTGAAACTTGGCACAATAATGTAGTTCCCAGTTCTATGGCTATGGTTTGTGTCCTATGGAAGTAGCCCCAAGCAGAGACTGACGAGAATCACTTTCATTGAAAGGGGTTGCCAAGCTTCCAAAAAACTACGAGATTCCTGAAATCTCAGCAAACATTTTTTTTTACCCAATCGTGATGATACTTGCAGGTAATGATCAGTGCACCAGTCCCACTTGGCTGATCAAGTTTCCTTCTTCTAGGTTAAACCGTTCCTTTGCAGTAACAGTTTTCATGTTTAGGTTTCACTCTCTTTTCTCCTATATGGATACATGTAGTTGGAACTCTAAATCAAACACGGTTTGTGCTAGCTCTTTGAAACTTGGCACAATAATGTAGTTCCACGTTCTATTGCTATGGTTTGTGTCCTATGGAAGTAGCCCCAAACAGAGACTGACGAGAATCACTTTCATTGAAAGGGGTTGCCAAGCTTCGAAAAAACTACGAGTTTCTTGAAATCTCAACAAACATTTTTTCACCCAATATTGATGATACTTGCAGGTAATGATCAGTACACCAGTCCCACTTGGCTCACCAAATTTCGGTCTTCTAGGTTAAACCGTTCCTTTGCAGTTAGCGTTTTCATGTTTAGGTTTCACTCTGTTTTCTCCTACATGGATACATGTATTTGGAACTCTAAATCAAACACGGTTTGTGCTAGCTCTTTGAAACTTGGCACAATAATGTAGTTCCAAGTTCTATGGCTATGGTTTGTGTCCTATGGAAGTAGCCCCAAGCAGAGACTGACGAATATCAATCACTTTCATTGAAAGGGGTTGCCAGGCTTCCAAAAAACTACGAGTTTCCTGAAATCTCAGCAAATATTTTTTCACCCAATCTTGATGATACTTGCAGGTAATGATCAGTACACCAGTCCCACTTGGCTCACCAAATTTCGTTCTTCTAGGTTAAACCGTTCCTTTGCAGTAACCCTTTTCATGTTTAGGTTTCACTCTGTTTTCTCCTATATGGATACATGTATTTGGAACTCTAAATCAAACACGGTTTGTGCTAGCTCTTTGAAACTTGGCACAATAATGTAGTTCCAAGTTCTATGGCTATGGTTTGTGTCCTATGGAAGTAGCCCCAAGCAGAGACTGACGAGAATCACTTTCATTGAAAGGGGTTGCCAGGCTTCCAAAAAACTACGAGTTTCCTGAAATCTCAGCAAACATTTTTTCACCCAATCTTGATGATACTTGCAGGTAATGATCAGTACACCAGTCCCACTTGGCTCACCGAATTTCGTTCTTCTAGGTTAAAACCGTTCCTTTGCAGTAAACCGTTTTCATGTTTAGGTTTCACTCTGTTTTCTCCTATATGGATACATGTATTTGGAACTCTAAATCAAACACGGTTTTTGCTAGCTCTTTGAAACTTGGCACAATAATGTAGTTCCAAGTTCTATGGCTATGGTTTGTGTCCTATGGAAGTAGCAACAAGCAGAGACTGACGAGAATCACTTTCATTGAAAGGGTTGCCAAGCTTCCAAAAAACTACGAGTTTCCTGAAATCTCAGCAAACATTTTTTCACCCAATCTTGATGATACTTCCATTTAATGATCAGTACACCAATCCCACTAGGCTCACCACATTTCGTTCTTCTAGGTTAAACCGTTCCTTTGCAGTAACCGTTTTCAGGTTTAGGTTTCACTCTGTTTTCTCCTATATGGATACATGTTAGTTGGAACTCTAAATCAAACACGGTTTGTGCTAGCTCTTTGAAACTTGGCATTATAATGTAGTTCAAAGTTCTATGGTTATGGTGTGTGTCCTATGGAAGTAGCCCCAAGGAGAGACTGACGAGAATCACTTTCATTGAAAGGGGTTGCCAAGCTTCCAAAAAACTACGAGTTTCCTGAAATCTCAGCAAACATTTTTTCACCCAATCTTGATGATACTTGCACGTAATGATCAGTACACCAGTCCCACTTGGCTGATCAAGTTTCGTTCTTCTAGGTTAAACCGTTCCTATGCAGTAACCGTTTTCATGTTTAGGTTTCACTCTGTTTTCTCCTATATGGATACATGTAGTTGGAACTCTAAATCAAACACGGTTGTGCTAGCTCTTTGAAACTTGGCACAATAATGTAGTTCCAAGTTCTATGGCTATGGTTTGTGTCCTATGGAAGTAGCCCCAAGCAGAGACTGACGAGAATCACTTTCATTGAAAGGGGTTGCCAGGCTTCCAAAAAACTACGAGTTTCCTGAAATCTCAGCAAACATTTTTTCACCCAATCTTGATGATACTTGCAGGTAATGATCAGTACACCAGTCCCACTTGGCTCACCGAATTCGTTCTTCTAGGTTAAACCGTTCCTTTGCAGTAACCGTTTTCATGTTTAGGTTTCACTCTGTTTTCTCCTATATGGATACATGTATTTGGAACTCTAAATCAAACACGGTTGTGCTAGCTCTTTGAAACTTGGCACAATAATGTAGTTCCAAGTTCTATGGCTATGGTTTGTGTCCTATGGAAGTAGCAACAAGCAGAGACTGACGAGAATCACTTTCATTGAAAGGGTTGCCAAGCTTCCAAAAAACTACGAGTTTCCTGAAATCTCAGCAAACATTTTTCACCCAATCTTGATGATACTTCCATTTAATGATCATTACACCAATCCCACTAGGCTCACCACATTTCGTTCTTCTAGGTTAATCCGTTCCTTTGCAGTAACCGTTTTCAGGTTTAGGTTTCACTCTGTTTTCTCCTATATGGATACATGTAGGTTGGAACTCTAAATCAAACACGGTTTGTGCTAGCTCTTTGAAACTTGGCATTATAATGTAGTTCAAAGTTCTATGGTTATGGTGTGTGTCCTATGGAAGTAGCCCCAAGGAGAGACTGACGAGAATCACTTTCATTGAAAGGGGTTGCCAAGCTTCCAAAAAACTACGAGTTTCCTGAAATCTCAGCAAACATTTTTTCACCCAATCTTGATGATACTTGCACGTAATGATCAGTACACCAGTCCCACTTGGCTGATCAAGTTTCGTTCTTCTAGGTTAAACCGTTCCTATGCAGTAACCGTTTTCATGTTTAGGTTTCACTCTGTTTTCTCCTATATGGATACATGTAGTTGGAACTCTAAATCAAACACGGTTTGTGCTAGTTCTTTGAAACTTGGCACAATAATGTAGTTCCAAGTTCTATGGCTATGGTTTGTGTCCTATGGAAGTAGCCCCAAGCAGAGACTGACGAGAATCACTTTCATTGAAAGGGGTTGCCAGGCTTCCAAAAAACTACGAGTTTCCTGAAATCTCAGCAAACATTTTTTCACCCAATCTTGATGATACTTGCAGGTAATGATCAGTACACCAGTCCCACTTGGCTCACCAAATTTCGTTCTCTAGGTTAAACCGTTCCTTTGCAGTAACCGTTTTCATGTTTAGGTTTCACTCTGTTTTCTCCTATATGGATACATGTATTTGGAACTCTAAATCAAACACGGTTTGTGCTAGCTCTTTGAAACTTGGCACAATAATGTAGTTCCAAGTTCTATGGCTATGGTTTGTGTCCTATGGAAGTAGCCCCAAGCAGAGACTGACGAGAATCACTTTCATTGAAAGGGGTTACCAGGCTTCCAAAAAACTACGAGTTTCCTGAAATCTCAGCAAATATTTTTCACCCAATCTTGATGATACTTGCAGGTAATGATCAGTACACCAGTCCCACTTGGCTCACCGAATTTCGTTCTTCTAGGTTAAACCGTTCCTTTGCAGTAACCGTTTTCATGTTTAGGTTTCACTCTGTTTTCTCCTATATGGATACATGTATTTGGAACTCTAAATCGAACACGGTTTGTGCTAGCTCTTTGAAACTTGGCACAATAATGTAGTTCCAAGTTCTATGTATGGCTATGGTTTTTGTCCTATGGAAGTAGCCCCAAGCAGAGACTGACGAGAATCACTTTCATTGAAAGGGGTTGCCAAGCTTCCAAAAAACTACGAGTTTCCTGAAATCTCAGCAAACATTTTTTCACCCAATCTTGATGATACTTCCATTTAATGATCAGTACACCAATCCCACTAGGCTCACCACATTTCGTTCTTCTAGGTTAAACCGTTCCTTTGCAGTAACCGTTTTCAGGGTTTAGGTTTCACTCTGTTTTCTCCTATATGGATACATGTAGTTGGAACTCTAAATCAAACACGGTTTGTGCTAGGTCTTTGAAAGTTGGCATTATAATGTAGTTCAAAGTTCTATGGTTATGGTGTGTGTCCTATGGAAGTAGCCCCAAGGGGAGACTGACGAGAATCACTTTCATTGAAAGGGTTGCCAAGCTTCCAAAAAAACTACGAGTTTCCTGAAATCTCAGCAAACATTTTTCCACCCAATCTTGATGATACTTGCAGGTAATGAACAGTACACCAGTCCCACATGGCTGACCAAGTTTCGTTCTTCTAGGTTAAACCGTTCCTTTGCAGTAACCGTTTTCATGTTTAGGATTCACTCTGTTTTCTCCTATATGGATACATGTAGTTGGAACTCTAAATCAAACACGGTTTGTGCTAGCTCTTTGAAACTTGGCAAAATAATGTAGTTCCAAGTTCTATGGCTATGGTTTGTGTCCTATGGAAGTAGCCCGAAGCAGAGACTGACGAGACTCACTTTCATTGAAAGGGTTGCCAAGCTTCAAAAAACTACGAGCTTCCTGAAATCTCAGCAAATATTTTTTCACCCAAACTTGAAGATACTTGCAGGTAATGATCAGTACACCAGTCCCACTTTGCTCACCAAATTTCGTTCTTCTAGGTTAAACCGTTCCTTTGCAGTAAGCGTTTTCATGTTTAGTTTCACTCTGTTTTCTCCTATATGGATACATGTAGTTGGAACCCTAAATCCAACACGGTTTGTGCTAGCTCTTTGAAACTTGGCACAATAAAGTAGTTCCAAGTTCTATTGCTATGGTTTGTGTCCTATGGAAGTAGCCCCAAGCAGAGACTGACGAGAATCACTTTCATTGAAAGGGGTTGCCAAGCTTCCAAAAAACTACGAGTTTCCCTGAAATCTCAGCAAACATTTTTTCACCCAATCTTGATGATACTTCCATTTAATGATCAGTACACCAATCCGACTAGGCTCACCAAATTTCGTTCTTCTAGGTTAAACCGTTCCTTTGCAGTAACCGTTTTCATGTTTAGGTTTCACTCTGTTTTCTCCTATATGGATACATGTAGTTGGAACTCTAAATCAAACATGGTTTGTGCTAGCTCTTTGAAATTGGCATAATAATGTTAGTTCCAAGTTCTATGGCTATGGTTTGTGTTCCTATGGAAGTAGCCCCAAGCAGAGACTGACAAGAATCACTTTCATTGAAAGGGGTTTACAAGCTTCCAAAAAACTACGAGTTTCCTGAAATCTCAGCAAACATTTTTTCACTCAATCTTGATGATACTTGCAGGTAATGATCAGTACACCAGTCCCACTTGGCTGAAGAAATTTCGTTCTTCTAGGTTAAACCGTTCCTTTGCAGTAACCGTTTTCATGTTTAGGTTTCACTCTGTTTTCTCCTATATAGATACATGTATTTGGAACTCTAAATCAAACACGGATTGTGCTAGCTCTTTGAAACTTGGCACAATAATGTAGTTCCAAGTTCTATGGCTATGGTTTGTGTCCTATGGAAGTAGCCCCAAGCAGAGACTGACGAGAATCACTTTCATTGAAAGGGGTTGCCAAGCTTCCAAAAAACTACGAGTTTCCTAAATTGTCAGCAATCATTTTTTCACCCAATCTTGATGATACTTGCAGGTAATGATCAGTACACCAGTCCCACTTGGCTCACCAAATTTCGTTCTTCTAGGTTAAACGTTCCTTTGCAGTAACCGTTTTAATGTTTAGGTTTCACTCTGTTTTCTCCTATATGGATACATGTAGTTTGAACTGTAAATCAAACACGGTTTGTGCTAGCTCTTTGAAACTTGGCTAAATAATGTAGTTCCAAGGTCTATGGCTATGGTTGTTTCCTATGGAAGTAGCCCCAAGCAGAGACTGACGAGAATCACTTTCATTGAAAGGGTTGCCAAGCTTCCAAAAAACTACGAGTTTCCTGAAATCTCAGCAAACATTTTTTCACCCAATGTTGATGATACCTACATTTAATGATCACTACACCAATCCCACTTGGCTCACCAAAATTTCGTTCTTCTAGGTTAAACCGTTCCTTTGCAGTAAAAGTTTTCATATTTAGGTTTCACTCTGTTTTCTCCTATATGGATACATGTAGTTGGAACTCTAAATCAAACACGGTTTGTGCTAGCTCTTTGAAACTTGGCACAATAATGTAGTTCCAAGTTCTATGGCTATGGTTTGTGTCCTATGGAAGTAGCCCCAAGCAGAGACTGACGAGAATCACTTTCATTGAAAGGGTTGCCAAACTACCAAAAAACTACGAGTTTCCTGAAATCTCAGCAAACATTTTTTCACCCAATGTTGATGATAACTCCATTTAATGATCACTACACCAATCCAAATTGGCTCACCAAAATTTCGTTCTTCTAGGTTAAACCGTTCCTTTGCAGTAACCGTTTTAATGTTTAGGTTTCACTCTGTTTTCTCCTATTATGGATACATGTAGTTTGAAACTGTAAATCAAACACGGTTTGTGCTAGCTCTTTGAAACTTGGCACAATAATGTAGTTCCAAGTTCTATGGCTACGGTTTGTGTCCTATGGAAGTAGCCCCAAGCAGAGACTGACGAGAATCACTTTAATTGAAAGGGGTTGCCAAGCTTCCAAAAATCTGCGAGTTTCCTGAAATCTCAGCAAACATTTTTTTCACCCAATCTTGATGATACTTGCACGTAATGATCAGTACACCAGTCCCACTTGGCTGATCAAGTTTCGTTCTTCTAGGTTAAACCGTTCCTTTGCAGTAACCGTTTTCATGTTTAGGTTTCACTCTGTTTTCTCCTATATGGATACATGTAGTTGGAACTCTAAATCAAACACGGTTTGTGCTAGCTCTTTGAAACTTGGCACAATAATGTAGTTCCAAGTTCTATGGCTATGGTTTGTGTCCTATGGAAGTAGCCCCAAGCAGAGACTGACGAGAATCACTTTCATTGAAAGGGTTGCCAGGCTTCCAAAAAACTACGAGTTTCCTGAAATCTCAGCAAACATTTTTTCACCCAATCTTGATGATACTTGCAGGTAATGATCAGTACACCAGTCCCACTTGGCTCACCGAATTTCGTTCTTCTAGGTTAAACCGTTCCTTTGCAGTAACCGTTTTCATGTTTAGGTTTCACTCTGTTTTCTCCTATATGGATACATGTATTTGGAACTCTAAATCGAACACGGTTTGTGCTAGCTCTTTGAAACTTGGCACAATAATGTAGTTCCAAGTTCTATGGCTATGGTTTGTGTCCTATGGAAGTAGCCCCAAGCAGAGACTGACGAGAATCACTTTCATTGAAAGGGGTTGCCAAGATTCCAAAAAACTACGAGTTTCCTGAAATCTCAGCAAACATTTTTTCACCCAATCTTGATGATACTTCCATTTAATGATCAGTACACCAATCCCCTAGGCTCACCACATTTCGTTCTTCTAGGTTAAACCGTTCCTTTGCAGTAACCGTTTTCAGGTTTAGGTTTCACTCTGTTTTCTCCTATATGGATACATGTAGTTGGAACTCTAAATCAAACACGGTTTTGTGCTAGCTCTTTGAAACTTGGCACAATAATGTAGTTCCAAGTTCTATGGCTATGGTTTGTGTCCTATGGAAGTAGCCCCAAGCAGAGACTGACGAGAATCACTTTCATTGAAAGGGGTTGCCAAGCTTCCAAAAAACTACGAGTTTCCTGAAATCTCAGCAAAACATTTTTTCACCCAATCTTGATGATACTTCCAATTAATGATCAGTACACCAATCCCACTAGGCTCACCACATTTCGTTCTTCTAGGTTAAACCGTTCCTTTGCAGTATCCGTTTTCAGGTTTAGGTTTCACTCTGTTTTCTCCTATATGGATACATGTAGTTGGAACTCTAAATCAAACACGGTTTGTGCTAGCTCTTTGAAACTTGGCATTATAATGTAGTTCAAAGTTCTATGGTTATGGTGTGTGTCCTATGGAATTAGCCCCAAGGAGAGACTGACGAGAATCACTTTCATTTAAAGGGGTTGCCAAGCTTCCAAAAAACTACGAGTTTCCGGAAATCTCAGCAAACATTTTTTCACCCAATCTTGATGATACTTGCAGGTAATGAACAGTACACCAGTCCCACATGGCTGACCAAGTTTCGTTCTTCTAGGTTAAACCGTTCCTTTGCAGTAACCGTTTTCATGTTTAGGATTCACTCTGTTTTCTCCTATATGGATACATGTAGTTGGAACTCTAAATCAAACACGGTTTGTGCTAGCTCTTTTAAACTTGGCACAATAATGTAGTTCCAAGTTCTATGGCTATGGTTTGTGTCCTATGGAAGTAGCCCGAAGCAGAGACTGACGAGAATCACTTTCATTGAAAGGGGTTGCCAAGCTTCCAAAAAACTATGAGCTTCCTGAAATCTCAGCAAACATTTTTTCACCCAAACTTGAAGATACTTGCAGGTAATGATCAGTACACCAGTCCCACTTGGCTCACCAAATTTCGTTCTTCTAGGTTAAACCGTTCCTTTGCAGTAAGCGTTTTCATGTTTAGGTTACACTCTGTTTTCTCCTATATGGATACATGTAGTTGGAACTCTAAATCCAACACGGTTTGTGCTAGCTCTTTGAAACTTGGCACAATAATGTAGTTCCAAGTTCTATTGCTATGGTTTGTGTCCTATGGAAGTAGCCCCAAGCAGAGACTGACGAGAATCACTTTCATTGAAAGGGGTTGCCAAGCTTCCAAAAAACTACGAGTTTCTTGAAATCTCAACAAACCTTTTTTCACCCAATATTGATGATACTTGCAGGTAATGATCAGTACACCATTCCACTTGGCTCACCAAATTTCGTTCTTCTAGGTTAAACCGTTCCTTTGCAGTAAGCGTTTTCATGTTTATTTTTCACTCTGTTTTCTCCTATATGGATACATGTAGTTGGAACTCCTAAATCAAACACGGTTTGTGCTAGCTCTTTGAAACTTGGCACAATAATGTAGTTCCAAGTTCTATGGCTATGGTTTTTGTCCTAATGAAGTAGCCCCAAGCAGAGACTGACGAGAATCACTTTCATTGAAAGGGGTTGCCAAGCTTCCAAAAAACTACGAGTTTCCTGAAATCTCAGCAAACATTTTTTCACCCAATCTTGATGATACTTCCATTTAATGATCAGTACACAATCCGACTAGGCTCACCAAATTTCGTTCTTCTAGGTTAAACCGTTCCTTTGCAGTAACCGTTTTCATGTTTAGGTTTCACTCTGTTTTCTCCTATATGGATACATGTAGTTGGAACTCTAAATCAAACATGGTTTGTGCTAGCTCTTTGAAATTGGCATAATAATGTAGTTCCAAGTTCTATGGCTATGGTTTGTGTCTATGGAAGTAGCCCCAAGCAGAGACTGACAAGAATCACTTTCATTGAAAGGGGTTGACAAGCTTCCAAAAAACTACGAGTTTCCTGAAATCTCAGCAAACATTTTTTCACTCAATCTTGATGATACTTGCAGGTAATGATCAGTACACCAGTCCCACTTGGCTGAAGAAATTTCGTTCTTCTAGGTTAAACCGTTCCTTTGCAGTAACCGTTTTCATGTTTAGGTTTCACTCTGTTTTCTCCTATATGGATACATGTAGTTGGAACTCTAAATCAAACACGGATTGTGCTAGCTCTTTGAAACTTGGCACAATAATGTAGTTCCAAGTTCTAATGGCTATGGTTTGTGTCCTATGGAAGTAGCCCCAAGCAGAGACTGACGAGAATCACTTTCATTGAAAGTGGTTGCCAAGCTTCCAAAAAACTACGAGTTTCCTGAAATCTCAGCAAACATTTTTTCACCCAATCTTGATGATACTTCCATTTAATGTCAGTACACCAATCCCACTAGGCTCACCAAATTTCGTTCTTCTAGGTTAAACCTTTCCTTTGCAGTAACCGTTTTCATGTTTAGGTTTCACTCTGTTTTCTCCTATATGGATACATGTAGTTGGAACTCTAAATCAAACACGGTTTGTGCTAGCACTTTGAAACTTGGCACAATAATGTACTTCCAAGTTCTATGGCTATAGGTTTGTGTCCTATGGAAGTAGCCCCAAGCAGAGACTGACGAGATCACTTTCATTGAAAGGGGTTGCCAGGCTTCCAAAAACTACGAGTTTCCTGAAATCTCAGCAAATATTTTTTCACCCAATCTTGATGATACTTGCAGGTAATGATCAGTACACCAGTCCCACTTGGCTCACCAAATTTCGTTCTTCTAGGTTAAACCGTTCCTTTGCAGTAACCGTTTTCATGTTTAGGTTTCACTCTGTTTTCTCCTATATGGATACATGTAGTTGGAACATTAAATCAAACACGGTTTGTGCTAGCTCTTTGAAACTTGGCACAATAATGTAGTTCCAAGTTCTATGGCTATGGTTTGTGTCCTATGGAAGTAGCCCCAAGCAGAGACTGACGAGAATCACTTTCATTGAAAGGGGTTGCCAAGCTTCCAAAAACTATGAATTTCCTGAAATCTCAGCAAACATTTTTTCACCCAATCTTGATGATACTTGCAGGTAATGATCAGAACACAAATCCCACTTGGCTCACCAAATTTCGTTATTCTAGGTTAAACCGTTCCTTTGCAGTAACAGTTTTCATGTTTAGGATTCACTCTGTTTTCTCCTATATGGATACATGTAGTTGGAACTCTAAATCAAACACGGTTTGTGCTAGCTCTTTGAAACTTGGCACAATAATGTAGTTCCAAGTTCTATGGCTATGGTTTGTGTCCTATGGAAGTAGCCCCAAGCAGAGACTGACGAGAATCACTTTCATTGAAAGGGGTTGCCAAGCTTCCAAAAAACTACGAGTTTCCTGAATTGTCAGGAATCATTTTTTCACCCAATCATGATGATACTTGCAGGTAATGATCAGTACACCAGTCCCACTTGGCTCACCAAATTTCGTTCTTCTAGGTTAAACCGTTCCTTTGCAGTAACCGTTTTAATGTTTAGGTTTCACTCTGTTTTCTCCTATATGGATACATGTAGTTTGAACTGTAAATCAAACACGGTTTGTGCTAGCTCTTTGAAACTTGGCTAAATAATGTAGTTCCAAGGTCTATGGCTATGGTTTGTTTCCTATGGAAGTAGCCCCAAGCAGAGAAAGACGAGAATCACTTTCATTGAAAGGGTTGCCAAGCTTCCAAAAAACTACGAGTTTCCTGAAATCTCAGCAAACATTTTTTCAACCCAATGTTGATGATACCTACATTTAATGATCACTACACCAATCCCACTTAGCTCACCAAAATTTCGTTCTTCTAGGTTAAACCGTTCCTTTGCAGTAAAAGTTTTCATATTTAGGTTTCACTCTGTTTTCTCCTATATGGATACATGTAGTTGGAACTCTAAATCAAACACGGTTTGTGCTAGCTCTTTGAAACTTGGCAAAATAATGTATTCCCAAGTTCTATCGCTATGGTTTGTGTCCTATGGAAGTCGCCCCCAAGCAGAGACTGACGAGAATCACTTTCATTGAAAGGGGAATGCCAAGCTTCCAAAAAGCTACGAGTTTCCTGAAGTCTCAGCAAACATTTTTTCACCCAATCTTGATGATACTTCCATTTAATGATCAGTACACCAATCCCACTAGGCTCACCAAATTTCGTTCTTCTAAGTTAAACCATTCCTTTGCAGTAAGCGTTTTCATGTTTATTTTTCACTCTGTTTTCTCCTATATGGATACATGTAGTTGGAACTCTAAATCAAACACGGTTTGTGCTAGCTCTTTGAAACTTGGCACAATAATGTAGTTCCAAGTTCTATGGCTATGGTTTGTGTCCTATGGAAGTAGCCCCAAGCAGAGACTGACGAGAATCACTTTCATTGAAAGGGGTTGCCAAGCTTCCAAAAAACTACGAGTTTCCTGAAATCTCAGCAAACATTTTTTCACCCAATCTTGATGATACTTCCATTTAATGATCAGTACACCAATCCGACTAGGCTCACCAAATTTCGTTCTTCTAGGTTAAACCGTTCCTTTGCAGTAACCGTTTCATGTTTAGGTTTCACTCTGTTTTCTCCTATATGGATACATGTAGTTGGAACTCTAAATCAAACATGGTTTGTGCTAGCTCTTTGAAATTGGCATAATAATGTAGTTCCAAGTTCTATGGCTATGGTTTGTGTCCTATGGAAGTAGCCCCAAGCAGAGACTGACAAGAATCACTTTCATTGAAAGGGTTGACAAGCTTCCAAAAAACTACGAGTTTCCTGAAATCTCAGCAAACATTTTTTCACTCAATCTTGATGATACTTGCAGGTAATGATCAGTACACCAGTCCCACTTGGCTGAAGAAATTTCGTTCTTCTAGGTTAAACCGTTCCTTTGCAGTAACCGTTTTCATGTTTAGGTTTCACTCTGTTTTCTCCTATATGGATACATGTAGTTGGAACTCTAAATCAAACACGGATTGTGCTAGCTCTTTGAAACTTGGCACAATAATGTAGTTCCAAGTTCTATGGCTATGGTTTGTGTCCTATGGAAGTAGCCCCAAGCAGAGACTGACGAGAATCACTTTCATTGAAAGTGGTTGCCAAGCTTCCAAAAAACTACGAGTTTCCTGAAATCTCAGCAAACATTTTTTCACCCAATCTTGATGATACCTCCATTTAATGATCAGTACACCAATCCCACTAGGCTCACCAAATTTCGTTCTTCTAGGTTAAACCTTTCCTTTGCAGTAACCGTTTTCATGTTTAGGTTTCACTCTGTTTTCTCCTATATGGATACATGTAGTTGGAACTCTAAATCAAACACGGTTTGTGCTAGCACTTTGAAACTTGGCACAATAATGTAGTTCCAAGTTCTATGGTTATGGTTTGTGTCCTATGGAAGTAGCCCCAAGCAGAGACTGACGAGATCACTTTCATTGAAAGGGGTTGCCAGGCTTCCAAAAACTACGAGTTTCCTGAAATCTCAGCAAATATTTTTTCACCCAATCTTGATGATACTTGCAGGTAATGATCAGTACACCAGTCCCACTTGGCTCACCAAATTTCGTTCTTCTAGGTTAAACCGTTCCTTTGCAGTAACCGTTTTCATGTTTAGGTTTCACTCTGTTTTCTCCTATATGGATACATGTAGTTGGAACTCTAAATCAAATACGGTTTGTGCTAGCTCTTTGAAACTTGGCACAATAATGTAGTTCCAAGTTCTATGGCTATGGTTTGTGTCCTATGGAAGTAGCCCCAAGCAGAGACTGACGAGAATCACTTTCATTGAAAGGGGGTTGCCAAGCTTCCAAAAAACCACGAATTTCCTGAAATCTCAGCAAACATTTTTTCACCCAATCTTGATGATACTTGCAGGTAATGATCAGAACACAAATCCCACTTGGCTCACCAAATTTCGTTCTTCTAGGTTAAACCGTTCCTTTGCAGTAACAGTTTTCATGTTTAGGATTCACTCTGTTTTCTCCTATATGGATACATGTAGTTGGAACTCTAAATCAAAACACGGTTTGTGCTAGCTCTTTGAAGCTTGGCACAATAATGTAGTTCCAAGTTCTATGGCTATGGTTTGTGTCCTATGGAAGTAGCCCCAAGCAGAGACTGACGAGAATCACTTTCATTGAAAGGGGTTGCCAAGCTTCCAAAAAACTACGAGTTTCCTGAATTGTCAGGAATCATTTTTTCACCCAATCATGATGATACTTGCAGGTAATGATCAGTACACCAGTCCCACTTGGCTCACCAAATTTCGTTCTTCTAGGTTAAACCGTTCCTTTGCAGTAACCGTTTTAATGTTTAGGTTCACTCTGTTTTCTCCTATATGGATACATGTAGTTTGAACTGTAAATCAAACACGGTTTGTGCTAGCTCTTTGAAACTTGGCTAAATAATGTAGTTCCAAGGTCTATGGCTATGGTTTGTTTCCTATGGAAGTAGCCCCAAGCAGAGACTGACGAGAATCACTTTCATTGAAAGGGTTGCCAAGCTTCCAAAAAACTACGAGTTTCCTGAAATCTCAGCAAACATTTTTTCACCCAATGTTGATGATACCTACATTTAATGATCACTACACCAATCCCACTTAGCTCACCAAAATTTCGTTCTTCTAGGTTAAACCGTTCCTTTGCAGTAAAAGTTTTCATATTTAGGTTTCACTCTGTTTTCTCCTATATGGATACATGTAGTTGGAACTCTAAATCAAACACGGTTTGTGCTAGCTCTTTGAAACTTGGCAAAATAATGTATTCCCAAGTTCTATCGCTATGGTTTGTGTCCTATGGAAGTCGCCCCAAGCAGAGACTGACGAGAATCACTTTCATTGAAAGGGGATGCCAAGCTTCCAAAAAGCTACGAGTTTCCTGAAGTCTCAGCAAACATTTTTTCACCCAAGCTTGATGATACTTCCATTTAATGATCAGTACACCAATCCCACTAGGCTCACCAAATTTCGTTCTTCTAAGTTAAACCATTCCTTTGCAGTAACCGTTTTCATGTTTAGGATTCACTCTGTTTTCTCCTATATGGATACATGTAGTTGGAACTCTAAATCAAACACGGTTTGTGCTAGCTCTTTGAAACTTGGCACAATAATGTTGCTCCAAGTTCTATGGCCACTGTTTGTGTCCTATGGAAGTAGCCCCAAGCAGAGACTGACGAGAATCACTTTCATTGAAAGGGGTTGCCAAGCTTCCAAAAAACTACGAGTTTCCTGAAATCTCAGCAAACATTTTTCCACCCAATCTTGATGATACTTACAGGTAATGAACAGTACACCAGTCCCACATGGCTGACCAAGTTTCGTTCTTCTAGGTAAAACCGTTCCTTTGCAGTAACCGTTTTCATGTTTAGGATTCACTCTGTTTTCTCCTATATGGATACATGTAGTTGGAACTCTAAATCAATCACGGTTTGTGCTAGCTCTTTGAAACTTGGCACAATAATGTAGTTCCAAGTTCTATTGCTATGGTTTGTGTCCTATGGAAGTAGATCGAAGCAGAGACTGACGAGAATCACTTTCATTGAAAGGGTTGCCAAGCTTCCAAAAAACTACGAGCTTCCTGAAATCTCAGCAAACATTTTTTCACCCAATCTTGATGATACTTCCATTTAATGATCAGTACACCAATCCCACTAGGCTCACCAAATTTCGTTCTTCTAGGTTAAACCTTCCTTTGCAGTAACCGTTTTCATGTTTAGGTTTCACTGTTTTCTCCTATACGGATACATGTAGTTGGAACTCTAAATCAAACACGGTTTGTGCTAGCTCTTTGAAATTGGCATAATAATGTAGTTCCAAGTTCTATGGCTATGGTTTGTGTCCTATGGAAGTAGCCCCAAGCAGAGACTGACAGGAATCACTTTCATTGAAAGGGGTTGACAAGCTTCCAAAAAACTACGACTTTCCTGAAATCTCAGCAAACATTTTTTCACCCAATCTTGATGATACTTGCAGGTAATGATCAGTACAATAGTCCCACTTGGCTCACCAAATTTCGTTCTTCTAGGTTAAACCGTTCCTTTGCAGTAAACGTTTTCATATTTAGGTTTCACTCAGTTTTCTCCTATATGGATACATGTAGTTGGAACTCTAAATCCAACACGGATTGTGCTAGCTCTTTGAAACTTGGCACAATAATGTAGTTCCAAGTTCTATTGCTATGGTTTGTGTCCTATGGAAGTAGCCCCAAGCAGAGACTGACGAGAATCACTTTCATTGAAAGGGTTGCCAAGCTTCCAAAAAACTAAGAGTTTCCTGAAAACTCAGCAAACATTTTTTCACCCAATGTTGATGATACCTCCATTTAATGATCACTACACCAATCCCACTTGGCTCACCAAAATTTCGTTCTTCTAGGTTAAACCGTTCCTTTGCAGTAAACGTTTTCATATTTAGGTTTCACTCTGTTTTCTCCTATATGGATACATGTAGTTGGAACTCTAAATCAAACACGGTTTGTACTAGCTCTTTGAAACTTGGGACAATAATGTAGTTCCAAGTTCTAAGGCTATGGTTTGTGTCCTATGGAAGTAGCCCCAAGTAGAGACTGACGAGAATCACTTTCATTGAAAGGGGTTGACAAGCTTCCAAAAAACTACGAGTTTCCTGAAATCTCAGCAAACATTTTTTCACCCAATATTGATGATACTTGTAGGTAATGATCAGTACAGCAGTCCCACTTGGCTCACCAACTTTCATTCTTCTAGGTTAAACCGTTCCTTTCCAGTAACCGTTTTCATGTTTAGGTTTCACTCTGTTTTCTCCTATATGGATACATGTAGTTGGAACTCTAAATCAAACACGGTTTTTGCTAGCTCTTTGAAACTTGGCACAATAATGTAGCTCCAAGTTCTATGGCCACGGTTTGTGTCCTATGGAAGTAGCCCCAAGCAGAGACTGAGGAGAATCACTTTCATTGAAAGGGGTTGCCAAGCTTCCAAAAAACTACGAGTTTCCTGAAATCTCAGCAAACATTTTTCCACCCAATCTTGATGATACTTGCAGGTAATGAACAGTACACCAGTCCCACATGGCTGACCAAGTTTCGTTCTTCTAGGTTAAACCGTTCCTTTGCAGTAACCGTTTTCATGTTTAGGATTCACTCTGTTTTCTCCTATATGGATACATGTAGTTGGAACTCTAAATCAAACACGGTTTGTGCTAGCTCTTTGAAACTTGGCAAAATAATGTAGTTCCAAGTTCTATGGCTATGGTTTGTGTCCTATGGAAGTAGCCCGAAGCAGAGACTGACGAGAATCACTTTCATTGAAAGGGGTTGCCAAGCTTCCAAAAAACTACGAGATTCCTGAAATCTCAGCAAATATTTTTTCACCCAAACTTGAAGATACTGCAGGTAATGATCAGTACACCAGTCCCACTTGCTCACCAAATTTCGTTCTTCTAGGTTAAACCGTTCCTTTGCAGTAACCGTTTTCATGTTTAGGTTTCACTCTGTTGTCTCCTATATGGATACATGTAATTTGAACTCTAAATCAAATACGGTTTGTGCTAGCTCTTTGAAACTTGGCACAATAATGTAGTTCCAAGTTCGATGGCTATGGTTTGTGTACTATGGAAGTAGCAACAAGCAGAGACTGACGAGAATCACTTTCATTGAAAGGGGTTGCCAAGCTTCCAAAAACTACGAGTTTCCTGAAATCTCAGCAAACATTTTTTCACCCAATCTTGATGATACTTGCAGGTAATGATCAGTACACCAATCCCACTGGCTCACCAAATTTCGTTCTTCTAGGTTAAACCCTTCCTTTGCAGTAACCGTTTTCATGTTTAGGTTTCACTGTTTTCTCCTATATGGATACATGTAGTTGGAACTCTAAATCAAACACGGTTTGTGCTAGCTCTTTGAAATTGGCATAATAATGTAGTTCCAAGTTCTATGGCTATGGTTTGTGTCTATTGGAAGTAGCCCCAAGCAGAGACTGACAGGAATCACTTTCATTGAAAGGGGTTGACAAGCTTCCAAAAAACTACGAATTTCCTGAAATCTCAGCAAACATTTTTTCACCCAATCTTGATGATACTTTCAGGTAATGATCAGTACAATAGTCCCACTTGGCTCACCAAATTTCGTTCTTCTAGGTTAAACCGTTCCTTTGCAGTAAACGTTTTCATATTTAGGTTTCACTCAGTTTTCTCCTATATGGATACATGTACTTGGAACTCTAAATCCAACACGGATTGTGCTAGCTCTTTGAAACTTGGCACAATAATGTAGTTCCAAGTTCTATTGCTATGGTTTGTGTCCTATGGAAGTAGCCCCAAGCAGAGACTGACGAGAATCACTTTCATTGAAAGGGGTTGCCAACCTTCAGAAAAACTACGAGTTTCTTGAAATCTCAGCAAACATTTTTTCACCCAATCTTGATGATACTTGCAGGTAATGATCAGTACACCAGTCCCACTTGGCTCACCAAATTTCGTTCTTCCAGGTTAAACCGTTCCTTTGCAGTAAACGTTTTCATATTTAGGTTTCACTCTGTTTTCTCCTATATGGATACATGTATTTGGAACTCTAAATCAAACACGGTTTGTGCTAGCTCTTTGAAACTTGGCACAATAATGTAGTTCCAAGTTCTATGGCTATGGTTTGTGTCCTATGGAAGTAGCAACAAGCAGAGACTGATGACAATCACTTTCATTGAAAGGGTTGCCAAACTACCAAAAAACTAAGAGTTTCCTGAAATCTCAGCAAACATTTTTTCACCCAATCTTGATAATACTTGCAGGTAATGATCAGTACACCAGTCCCACTTGGCTCACCAAATTTCGTTCTTCTAGGTTAAACCGTTCCTTTGCAGTAAGCGTTTTCATGTTTAGGTTTCACTCTGTTTTCTCCTATATGGATACATGTATTTGGAACTCTAAATCAAACACGGTTTGTGCTAGCTCTTTGAAACTTGGCACAATAATGTAGTTCCCAAGTTCTATGGCTATGGTTTGTGTCCTATGGAAGTAGCCCCAAGCAGAGACTGACGAGAATCACTTTCATTGAAAGGGGTTGCCAAGCTTCCAAAAAACTACGAGTTTCCTGAAATCTCAGCAAACATTTTTTCACCCAATCTTGATGATACTTCCATTTAATGATCAGTACACCAATCCCACTAGGATCACCAAATTTCGTTCTTCTAGGTTAAACCCTTCCTTTGCAGTAACCGTTTTCATGTTTAGGTTTCACTGTTTTCTCCTATACGGATACATGTAGTTGGAACTCTAAATCAAACACGGTTTGTGCTAGCTCTTTGAAATTGGCATAATAATGTAGTTCCAAGTTCTATGGCTATGGTGTGTGTCCTATGGAAGTAGCCCCAAGCAGAGACTGACAGGAATCACTTTCATTGATAGGGGTTGACAAGCTTCCAAAAAACTAAGACTTTCCTGAAATCTCAGCAAACATTTTTTCACCCAATCTTGATGATACTTGCAGGTAATGATCAGTACAATAGTCCCACTTGGCTCACCAAATTTCGTTCTTCTAGGTTAAACCGTTCCTTTGCAGTAAACGTTTTCATATTTAGGTTTCACTCAGTTTTCTCCTATATGGATACATGTAGTTGGAACTCTAAATCCAACACGGATTGTGCTAGCTCTTTGAAACTTGACACAATAATGTAGTTCCAAGTTCTATTGCTATGGTTTGTGTCCTATGGAAGTAGCCCCAAGCAGAGACTGACGAGAATCACTTTCATTGAAAGGGTTGCCAAGCTTCCAAAAAACTAAGAGTTTCCTGAAAACTCAGCAAACATTTTTTCACCCAATGTTGATGATACCTCCATTTAATGATCACTACACCAATCCCACTTGGCTCACCAAAATTTCGTTCTTCTAGGTTAAACGTTCCTTTGCAGTAAACGTTTTCATATTTAGGTTTCACTCTGTTTTCTCCTATATGGATACATGTAGTTGGAACTCTAAATCAAACACGGTTTGTGCTAGCTCTTTGAAACTTGGCACAATAATGTAGTTCCAAGTTCTAAGGCTATGGTTTGTGTCCTATGGAAGTAGCCCCAAGTAGAGACTGACGAGAATCACTTTCATTGAAAGGGGTTGACAAGCTTCCAAAAAACTACGAGTTTCCTGAAATCTCAGCAAACATTTTTTCACCCAATATTGATGATACTTGTAGGTAATGATCAGTACAGCAGTCCCACTTGGCTCACCAACTTTCATTCTTCTCGGTTAAACCGTTCCTTTCCAGTAACCGTTTTCATGTTTAGGTTTCACTCTGTTTTCTCCTATATGGATACATGTAGTTGGAACTCTAAATCAAACACGGTTTTTGCTAGCTCTTTGAAACTTGGCACAATAATGTAGCTCCAAGTTCTATGGCCACGGTTTGTGTCCTATGGAAGTAGCCCCAAGCAGAGACTGACGAGAATCACTTTCATTGAAAGGGGTTGCCAAGCTTCCAAAAAACTACGAGTTTCCTGAAATCTCAGCAAACATTTTCCACCCAATCTTGATGATACTTGCAGGTAATGAACAGTACACCAGTCCCACTTGGCTGACCAAGTTTCGTTCTTCTAGGTTAAACCGTTCCTTTGCAGTAACCGTTTTCATGTTTAGGATTCACTCTGTTTTCTCCTATATGGATACATGTAGTTGGAACTCTAAATCAAACACGGTTTGTGCTAGCTCTTTGAAACTTGGCAAAATAATGTAGTTCCAAGTTCTATGGCTATAGTTTGTGTCCTATGGAAGTAGCCCGAAGCAGAGACTGACGAGAATCACTTTCATTGAAAGGGGTTGCCAAGCTTCCAAAAAACTACGAGCTTCCTGAAATCTCAGCAAATATTTTTTCACCCAAACTTGAAGATACTTGCAGGTAATGATCAGTACACCAGTCCCACTTGGCTCACCAAATTTCGTTCTTCTAGGTTAAACCGTTCCTTTGCAGTAAGCGTTTTCATGTTTAGGTTTCACTCTGTTGTCTCCTATATGAATACATGTAATTTGAACTCTAAATCAAATACGGTTTGTGCTAGCTCTTTGAAACTTGGCACAATAATGTAGTTCCAAGTTCGATGGCTATGGTTTGTGTACTATGGAAGTAGCAACAAGCAGAGACTGACGAGAATCACTTTCATTGAAAGGGGTTGCCAAGCTTCCAAAAAACTACGAGTTTCCTGAAATCTCAGCAAACATTTTTTCACCCAATCTTGATGATACTTGCAGGTAATGATCAGTACACCAATCCCACTAGGCTCACCAAATTTCGTTCTTCTAGGTTAAACCCTTCCTTTGCAGTAACCGTTTTCATGTTTAGGTTTCACTGTTTTCTCCTATATGGATACATGTAGTTGGAACTCTAAATCAAACACGTTTGTGCTAGCTCTTTGAAATTGGCATAATAATGTAGTTCCAAGTTCTATGGCTATGGTTTGTGTCCTATGGAAGTAGCCCCAAGCAGAGACTGACAGGAATCACTTTCATTGAAAGGGGTTGACAAGCTTCCAAAAAACTACGAATTTCCTGAAATCTCAGCAAACATTTTTTGACCCAATCTTGATGATACTTGCAGGTAATGATCAGTACAATAGTCCCACTTGGCTCACCAAATTTCGTTCTTCTAGGTTTAAACCGTTCCTTTGCAGTAAACGTTTTCATATTTAGGTTTCACTCAGTTTTCTCCTATATGGATACATGTACTTGGAACTCTAAATCCAACACGGATTGTGCTAGCTCTTTGAAACTTGGCACAATAATGTAGTTCCAAGTTCTATTGCTATGGTTTGTGTCCTATGGAAGTAGCCCCAAGCAGAGACTGACGAGAATCACTTTCATTGAAAGGGGTTGCCAACCTTCAGAAAAACTACGAGTTTCTTGAAATCTCAGCAAACATTTTTTCACCCAATCTTGATAATACTTGCAGGTAATGATCAGTACACCAGTCCCACTTGGCTCACCAAATTTCGTTCTTCTAGGTTAAACCGTTCCTTTGCAGTAAGCGTTTTCATGTTTAGGTTTCACTCTCTTTTCTCCTATATGGATACATGTAGTTGGAACTCTAAATCAAACACGGTTTGTGCTAGCTCTTTGAAACTTGGCACAATAATGTAGTTCCAAGATCGATGGCTATGGTTTGTGTCCTATGGAAGTAGCAACAAGCAGAGACTGACGAGAATCACTTTCATTGAAAGGGGTTGCCAAGATTCCAAAAAAACTACGAGTTTCCTGAAATCTCAGCAAACATTTTTTCACCCAATCTTGATGATACTTCCATTTAATGATCAGTACACCAATCCCACTTGGCTCACCAAATTTCGTTCTTCTAGGTTAAACCCTTCCTTTGCAGTAACCGTTTTCATGTTTAGGTTTCACTCTGTTTTCTCCTATATGGATACATGTAGTTGGAACTCTAAATCAAACACGGTTTGTGCTAGCTCTTTGAAATTGGCATAATAATGTAGTTCCAAGTTCTATGGCTATGGTTTGTGTCCTATGGAAGTCGCCCTAAGCAGAGACTGACGAGAATCACTTTCATTGAAAGGGGTTGCCAAGCTACCAAAAAACTACGAGTTTCCTGAAATCTCAGCAAACATTTTTTCACCCAATCTTGATGATACTTGCAGGTAATGATCAGTACACCAGTCCCACTTGGCTCACCAAATTTCGTTCTTCTAGGTTAAACCGTTCCGTTGCAGTAACCGTTTTCATGTTTAGGTTTTCACTCTGTTTTCTCCTTTATGGATATATGTATTTGGAACTCTAAATCAAACACGGTTTGTGCTAGCTCTTTGAAACTTGGCACAATAATGTAGTTCCAAGTTCTATGGCTATGGTTTGTGTCCTATGGAAGTAGCAACAAGCAGAGACTGACGAGAATCACTTTCATTGAAAGGGTTGCCAAGCTTCCAAAAAACTACGAGTTTCCTGAAATCTCAGCAAACATTTTTTCACCCAATGTTGATGATACCTACATTTAATGATCACTACACCAATCCCACTTGGCTCACCAAAATTTCGTTCTTCTAGGTTAAACCGTTCCTTTGCAGTAAAAGTTTTCATATTTAGGTTTCACTCTGTTTTCTCCTATATGGATACATGTAGTTGGAACTCTAAATCAAACACGGTTTGTGCTAGCTCTTTGAAACTTGGCAAAATAAATGTAGTTCCAAGTTCTATCGCTATGGTTTGTGTCCTATGGAAGTCGCCCCAAGCAGAGACTGACGAGAATCACTTTCATTGAAAGGGGTTGCCAAGCTTCCAAAAAGCTACGAGTTTCCTGAAGTCTCAGCAAACATTTTTTCACCCAATCTTGATGATACTTCCATTTAATGATCAGTACACCAATCCCACTAGGCTCACCAAATTTCGTTCTTCTAAGTTAAACCATTCCTTTGCAGTAACCGTTTTCATGTTTAGGATTCACTCTGTTTTCTCCTATATGGATACATGTAGTTGGAACTCTAAATCAAACACGGTTTGTGCTAGCTCTTTGAAACTTGGCACAATAATGTAGCTCCAAGTTCTATGGCCACTGTTTGTGTCCTATGGAAGTAGCCCCAAGCAGAGACTGACGAGAATCACTTTCATTGAAAGGGGTTGCCAAGCTTCCAAAAAAACTACGAGTTTCCTGAAATCTCAGCAAACATTTTTCCACCCAATCTTGATGATACTTACAGGTAATGAACAGTACACCAGTCCCACATGGCTGACCAAGTTTCGTTCTTCTAGGTTAAACCGTTCCTTTGCAGTAACCGTTTTCATGTTTAGGATTCACTCTGTTTTCTCCTATATGGATACATGTAGTTGGAACTCTAAATCAATCACGGTTTGTGCTAGCTCTTTGAAACTTGGCACAATAATGTAGTTCCAAGTTCTATTGCTATGGTTTGTGTCCTATGGAAGTAGATCGAAGCAGAGACTGACGAGAATCACTTTCATTGAAAGGGTTGCCAAGCTTCCAAAAAACTACGAGCTTCCTGAAATCTCAGCAAACATTTTTTCACCCAATCTTGATGATACTTCCATTTAATGATCAGTACACCAATCCCACTAGGCTCACCAAATTTCGTTCTTCTAGGTTAAACCCTTCCTTTGCAGTAACCGTTTTCATGTTTAGGTTTCACTGTTTTCTCCTATACGGACACATGTAGTTGGAACTCTAAATCAAACACGGTTTGTGCTAGCTCTTTGAAATTGGCATAATAATGTAGTTCCAAGTTCTATGGCTATGGTTTGTGTCCTATGGAAGTAGCCCCAAGCAGAGACTGACAGGAATCACTTTCATTGAAAGGGGTTGACAAGCTTCCAAAAAACTACGACTTTCCTGAAATCTCAGCAAACATTTTTTCACCCAATCTTGATGATACTTGCAGGTAATGATCAGTACAATAGTCCCACTTGGCTCACCAAATTTCGTTCTTCTAGGTTAAACCGTTCCTTTGCAGTAAACGTTTTCATATTTAGGTTTCACTCAGTTTTCTCCTATATGGATACATGTAGTTGGAACTCTAAATCCAACACGGATTGTGCTAGCTCTTTGAAACTTGGCACAATAATGTAGTTCCAAGTTCTATTGCTATGGTTTGTGTCCTATGGAAGTAGCCCCAAGCAGAGACTGACGAGAATCACTTTCATTGAAAGGGTTGCCAAGCTTCCAAAAAACTAAGAGTTTCCTGAAAACTCAGCAAACATTTTTTCACCCAATGTTGATGATACCTCCATTTAATGATCACTACACCAATCCCACTTGGCTCACCAAAATTTCGTTCTTCTAGGTTAAACCGTTCCTTTGCAGTAAACGTTTTCATATTTAGGTTTCACTCTGTTTTCTCCTATATGGATACATGTAGTTGGAACTCTAAATCAAACACGGTTTGTGCTAGCTCTTTGAAACTTGGCACAATAATGTAGTTCCAAGTTCTAAGGCTATGGTTTGTGTCCTATGGAAGTAGCCCCAAGTAGAGACTGACGAGAATCACTTTCATTGAAAGGGGTTGACAAGCTTCCAAAAAACTACGAGTTTCCTGAAATCTCAGCAAACATTTTTTCACCCAATATTGATGATACTTGTAGGTAATGATCAGTACAGCAGTCCCACTTGGCTCACCAACTTTCATTCTTCTAGGTTAAACCGTTCCTTTCCAGTAACCGTTTTCATGTTTAGGTTTCACTCTGTTTTCTCCTATATGGATACATGTAGTTGGAACTCTAAATCAAACACGGTTTTTGCTAGCTCTTTGAAACTTGGCACAATAATGTAGCTCCAAGTTCTATGGCCACGGTTTGTGTCCTATGGAAGTAGCCCCAAGCAGAGACTGACGAGAATCACTTTCATTGAAAGGGGTTGCCAAGCTTCCAAAAAACTACGAGTTTCCTGAAATCTCAGCAAACATTTTTCCACCCAATCTTGATGATACTTGCAGGTAATGAACAGTACACCAGTCCCACATGGCTGACCAAGTTTCGTTCTTCTAGGTTAAACCGTTCCTTTGCAGTAACCGTTTTCATGTTTAGGATTCACTCTGTTTTCTCCTATATGGATACATGTAGTTGGAACTCTAAATCAAACACGGTTTGTGCTAGCTATTTGAAACTTGGCAAAATAATGTAGTTCCAAGTTCTATGGCTATGGTTTGTGTCCTATGGAAGTAGCAACAAGCAGAGACTGATGACAATCACTTTCATTGAAAGGGTTGCCAAACTACCAAAAAACTAAGAGTTTCCTGAAATCTCAGCAAACATTTTTTCACCCAATCTTGATGATACTTGCAGGTAATGATCAGTACACCAGTCCCACTTGGCTCTCCAAATTTCGTTCTTCTCGGTTAAACCGTTCCTTTGCAGTAAGCGTTTTCATGTTTAGGTTTCACTCTCTTTTCTCCTATATGGATACATGTAGTTGGAACTCTAAATCAAACACGGTTTGTGCTAGCTCTTTGAAACTTGGCAAAATAATGTAGTTCCAAGTTCTATCGCTATGGTTTGTGTCCTATTGAAGTCGCCCCAAGCAGAGACTGACGAGAATCACTTTCATTGAAAGGGGTTGCCAAGCTTCCAAAAAACTACGAGTTTCCTGAAATCTCAGCAAACATTTTTTCACCCAATCTTGATGATACTTGCAGGTAATGATCAGTACACCAGTCCCACTTGGCTCACCAAATTTCGTTCTTCTAGGTTAAACCGTTCCGTTGCAGTAACCGTTTTCATGTTTAGGTTTCACTCTGTTTTCTCCTATATGGATACATGTATTTGGAACTCTAAATCAAACACGGTTTGTGCTAGCTCTTTGAAACTTGGCACAATAATGTAGTTCCAAGTTCTATGGCTATGGTTTGTGTCCTATGGAAGTAGCAACAAGCAGAGACTGACGAGAATCACTTTCATTGAAAGGGTTGCCAAACTACCAAAAAACTAAGAGTTTCCTGAAATCTCAGCAAACATTTTTTCACCCAATCTTGATGATACTTGCAGGTAATGATCAGTACACCAGTCCCACTTGGCTCACCAAATTTCGTTCTTCTAGGTTAAACCGTTCCTTTGCAGTAAGCGTTTTCATGTTTAGGTTTCACTCTGTTTTCTCCTATATGGATACATGTAGTTGGAACTCTAAATCAAACACGGTTTGTGCTAGCTCTTTGAAACTTGGCACAATAATGTATTTCCAAGATCGATGGCTATGGTTTGTGTCCTATGGAAGTAGCAACAAGCAGAGACTGACGAGAATCACTTTCATTGAAAGGGGTTGCCAAGCTTCCAAAAAACTACGAGTTTCCTGAAATCTCAGCAAACATTTTTCCACCCAATCTTGATGATACTTACAGGTAATGAACAGTACACCAGTCCCACATGGCTGACCAAGTTTCGTTCTTCTAGGATAAACCGTTCCTTTGCAGTAACCGTTTTCATGTTTAGGATTCACTCTGTTTTCTCCTATATGGATACATGTAGTTGGAACTCTAAATCAATCACGGTTTGTGCTAGCTCTTTGAAACTTGGCACAATAATGTAGTTCCAAGTTCTATTGCTATGGTTTGTGTCCTATGGAAGTAGATCGAAGCAGAGACTGACGAGAATCACTTTCATTGAAAGGGTTGCCAAGCTTCCAAAAAACTACGAGCTTCCTGAAATCTCAGCAAACATTTTTTCACCCAATCTTGATGATACTTCCATTTAATGATCAGTACACCAATCCCACTAGGCTCACCAAATTTCGTTCTTCTAGGTTAAACCCTTCCTTTGCAGTAACCGTTTTCATGTTTAGGTTTCACTGTTTTCTCCTATACGGAGACATGTAGTTGGAACTCTAAATCAAACACGGTTTGTGCTAGCTCTTTGAAATTGGCATAATAATGTAGTTCCAAGTTCTATGGCTATGGTTTGTGTCCTATGGAAGTAGCCCCAAGCAGAGACTGACAGGAATCACTTTCATTGAAAGGGGTTGACAAGCTTCCAAAAAACTACGACTTTCCTGAAATCTCAGCAAACATTTTTTCACCCAATCTTGATGATACTTGCAGGTAATGATCAGTACAATAGTCCCACTTGGCTCACCAAATTTCGTTCTTCTAGGTTAAACCGTTCCTTTGCAGTAAACGTTTTCATATTTAGGTTTCACTCAGTTTTCTCCTATATGGATACATGTAGTTGGAACTCTAAATCCAACACGGATTGTGCTAGCTCTTTGAAACTTGGCACAATAATGTAGTTCCAAGTTCTATTGCTATGGTTTGTGTCCTATGGAAGTAGCCCCAAGCAGAGACTGATGAGAATCACTTTCATTGAAAGGGTTGCCAAGCTTCCAAAAAACTAAGAGTTTCCTGAAAACTCAGCAAACATTTTTTCACCCAATGTTGATGATACCTCCATTTAATGATCACTACACCAATCCCACTTGGCTCACCAAAATTTCGTTCTTCTAGGTTAAACCGTTCCTTTGCAGTAAACGTTTTCATATTTAGGTTTCACTCTGTTTTCTCCTATATGGATACATGTAGTTGGAACTCTAAATCAAACACGGTTTGTGCTAGCTCTTTGAAACTTGGCACAATAATGTAGTTCCAAGTTCTAAGGCTATGGTTTGTGTCCTATGGAAGTAGCCCCAAGTAGAGACTGACGAGAATCACTTTCATTGAAAGGGGTTGACAAGCTTCCAAAAAACTACGAGTTTCCTGAAATCTCAGCAAACATTTTTTCACCCAATATTGATGATACTTGTAGGTAATGATCAGTACAGCAGTCCCACTTGGCTCACCAACTTTCATTCTTCTAGGTTTAAACCGTTCCTTTCCAGTAACCGTTTTCATGTTTAGGTTTCACTCTGTTTTCTCCTATATGGATACATGTAGTTGGAACTCTAAATCAAACACGGTTTTTGCTAGCTCTTTGAAACTTGGCACAATAATGTAGCTCCAAGTTCTATGGCCACGGTTTGTGTCCTATGGAAGTAGCCCCAAGCAGAGACTGACGAGAATCACTTTCATTGAAAGGGGTTGCCAAGCTTCCAAAAAACTACGAGTTTTCCTGAAATCTCAGCAAACATTTTTCCACCCAATCTTGATGATACTTGCAGGTAATGAACAGTACACCAGTCCCACATGGCTGACCAAGTTTCGTTCTTCTAGGTTAAACCGTTCCTTTGCAGTAACCGTTTTCATGTTTAGGATTCACTCTGTTTTCTCCTATATGGATACATGTAGTTGGAACTCTAAATCAAACACGGTTTGTGCTAGCTCTTTGAAACTTGGCAAAATAATGTAGTTCCAAGTTCTATGGCTATGGTTTGTGTCCTATGGAAGTAGCCCTAAGCAGAGACTGACGAGAATCACTTTCATTGAAAGGGGTTGCCAAGCTTCCAAAAAACTACGAGCTTCCTGAAATCTCAGCAAATATTTTTTCACCCAAACTTGAAGATACTTGCAGGTAATGATCAGTACACCAGTCCCACTTGGCTCACCAAATTTCGTTCTTCTAGGTTAAACCGTTCCTTTGCAGTAAGCGTTTTCATGTTTAGGTTTCACTCTGTTGTCTCCTATATGGATACATGTAATTTGAACTCTAAATCAAATACGGTTTGTGCTAGCTCTTTGAAACTTGGCACAATAATGTAGTTCCAAGTTCGATGGCTATGGTTTGTGTACTATGGAAGTAGCAACAAGCAGAGACTGACGAGAATCACTTTCATTGAAAGGGGTTGCCAAGCTTCCAAAAAACTACGAGTTTCCTGAAATCTCAGCAAACATTTTTTCACCCAATCTTGATGATACTTGCAGGTAATGATCAGTACACCAATCCCACTAGGCTCACCAAATTTCGTTCTTCTAGGTTAAACCCTTCCTTTGCAGTAACCTTTTTCATGTTTAGGTTTCCCTGTTTTCTCCTATATGGATACATGTAGTTGGAACTCTAAATCAAACACGGTTTGTGCTAGCTCTTTGAAATTGGCATAATAATGTAGTTCCAAGTTCTATGGCTATGGTTTGTGTCCTATGGAAGTAGCACCAAGCAGAGACTGACAGGAATCACTTTCATTGTAAGGGGTTGACAAGCTTCCAAAAAACTACGAATTTCCTGAAATCTCAGCAAACATTTTTTCACCCAATCTGGATGATACTTTCAGGTAATGATCAGTACAATAGTCCCACTTGGCTCACCAAATTTCGTTCTTCTAGGTTAAACCGTTCCCTTTGCAGTAAACGTTTTCATATTTAGGTTTCACTCAGTTTTCTCCTATATGGATACATGTACTTGGAACTCTAAATCCAACACGGATTGTGCCAAGTTTTGAAACTTGGCACAATAATGTAGTTCCAAGTTCTATTGCTATGGTTTGTGTCCTATGGAAGTAGCCCCAAGCAGAGACTGACGAGAATCACTTTCATTGAAAGGGGTTGCCAACCTTCAGAAAAACTACGAGTTTCTTGAAATCTCAGCAAACATTTTTTCACCCAATCTTGATGATACTTGCAGGTAATGATCAGTACACCAGTCCCACTTGGCTCACCAAATTTCGTTCTTCCAGGTTAAACCGTTCCTTTGCAGTAAACGTTTTCATATTTAGGTTTCACTCTGTTTTCTCCTATATGGATACATGTATTTGGAACTCTAAATCAAACACGGTTTGTGCTAGCTCTTTGAAACTTGGCACAATAATGTAGTTCCAAGTTCTATAGCTATGGTTTGTGTCCTATGGAAGTAGCAACAAGCAGAGACTGATGACAATCACTTTCATTGAAAGGGTTGCCAAACTACCAAAAAACTAAGAGTTTCCTGAAATCTCAGCAAACATTTTTTCACCCAATCTTGATGATACTTGCAGGTAATGATCAGTACACCAGTCCCACTTGGCTCACCAAATTTCGTTCTTCTCGGTTAAACCGTTCCTTTGCAGTAAGCGTTTTCATGTTTAGGTTTCACTCTCTTTTCTCCTATATGGATACATGTAGTTGGAACTCTAAATCAAACACGGTTTGTGCTAGCTCTTTGAAACTTGGCAAAATAATGTAGTTCCAAGTTCTATCGCTATGGTTTGTGTCCTATTGAAGTCGCCCCAAGCAGAGACTGACGAGAATCACTTTCATTGAAAGGGGTTGCCAAGCTTCCAAAAAACTACGAGTTTCCTGAAATCTCAGCAAACATTTTTTCACCCAATCTTGATGATACTTCCATTTAATGATCAGTACACCAATCCCAATTGGCTCACCAAATTTCGTTCTTCTAGGTTAAACCCTTCCTTTGCAGTAACCGTTTTCATGTTTAGGTTTCACTCTGTTTTCTCCTATATGGATACATGTAGTTGGAACTCTAAATCAAACACGGTTTGTGCTAGCTCTTTGAAATTGGCATAATAATGTAGTTCCAAGTTCTATGGCTATGGTTTGTGTCTTATGGAAGTAGCCCCAAGCAGAGACTGACGAGAATCACTTTCATTGAAAGGGGTTGCCAAGCTTCCAAAAAACTACGAGTTTCCTGAAATCTCAGCAAACATTTTTTCACCCAATCTTGATGATACTTGCAGGTAATGATCAGTACACCAGTCCCACTTGGCTCACCAAATTTCGTTCTTCTAGGTTAAACCGTTCCGTTGCAGTAACCGTTTTCATGTTTAGGTTTCACTCTGTTTTCTCCTATATGGATACATGTATTTGGAACTCTAAATCAAACACGGTTTGTGCTAGCTCTTTGAAACTTGGCACAATAATGTAGTTCCAAGTTCTATGGCTATGGTTTGTGTCCTATGGAAGTAGCAACAAGCAGAGACTGACGAGAATCACTTTCATTGAAAGGGTTGCCAAACTACCAAAAAACTAAGAGTTTCCTGAAATCTCAGCAAACATTTTTCACCCAATCTTGATGATACTTGCAGGTAATGATCAGTACACCAGTCCCACTTGGCTCACCAAATTTCGTTCTTCTAGGTTAAACCGTTCCTTTGCAGTAAGCGTTTTCATGTTTAGGTTTCACTCTGTTTTCTCCTATATGGATACATGTAGTTGGAACTCTAAATCAAACACGGTTTGTGCTAGCTCTTTGAAACTTGGCACAATAATGTAGTTCCAAGATCGATGGCTATGGTTTGTGTCCTATGGAAGTAGCAACAAGCAGAGACTGACGAGAATCACTTTCATTGAAAGGGGTTGCCAAGCTTCCAAAAAACTACGAGTTTCCTGAAATCTCAGCAAACATTTTTTCACCCAATCTTGATGATACTTCCATTTAATGATCAGTACACCAATCCCACTTGGCTCACCAAATTTCGTTCTTCTAGGTGAAACCCTTCCTTTGCAGTAACCGTTTTCATGTTTAGGTTTCACTCTGTTTTCTCCTATATGGATACATGTAGTTGGAACTCTAAATCAAACACGGTTTGTGCTAGCTCTTTGAAATTGGCATAATAATGTAGTTCCAAGTTCTATGGCTATGGTTTGTGTCCTATGGAAGTAGCCCCAAGCAGAGACTTACAGGAATCACTTTCATTGAAAGGGGTTGACAAGCTTCCAAAAAACTACGATTTCCTGAAATCTCAGCAAACATTTTTTCACCCAATCTTGATGATACTTGCAGGTAATGATCAGTACACCAGTCCCACTTGGCTCACCAAATTTCCTTCTTCTAGGTTAAACCGTTCCTTTGCAGTAAACGTTTTCATATTTAGGTTTCACTCTGTTTTCTCCTATATGGATACATGTATTTGGAAATCTAAATCAAACACGGTTTGTGCTAGCTCTTTGAAACTTGGCACAATAATGTAGTTCCAAGTTCTATGGCTATGGTTTGTGTCCTATGGAAGTAGCAACAAGCAGAGACTGATGACAATCACTTTCATTGAAAGGGTTGCCAAACTACCAAAAAACTAAGAGTTTCCTGAAATCTCAGCAAACATTTTTCACCCAATCTTGATGATACTTGCAGGTAATGATCAGTACACCAGTCCCACTTGGCTCACCAAATTTCGTTCTTCTCGGTTAAACCGTTCCTTTGCAGTAAGCGTTTTCATGTTTAGGTTTCACTCTCTTTTCTCCTATATGGATACATGTAGTTGGAACTCTAAATCAAACACGGTTTGTGCTAGCTCTTTGAAACTTGGCACAATAATGTAGTTCCAAGATCGATGGCTATGGTTTGTGTCCTATGGAAGTAGCAACAAGCAGAGACTGACGAGAATCACTTTCATTGAAAGGGGTTGCCAAGCTTCCAAAAAACTACGAGTTTCCTGAAATCTCAGCAAACATTTTTCACCCAATCTTGAATGATACTTCCATTTAATGATCAGTACACCAATCCCACTTGGCTCACCAAATTTCGTTCTTCTAGGTTAAACCCTTCCTTTGCAGTAACCGTTTTCATGTTTAGGTTTCACTCTGTTTTCTCCTATATGGATACATGTAGTTGGAACTCTAAATCAAACACGGTTTGTGCTAGCTCTTTGAAATTGGCATAATAATGTAGTTCCAAGTTCTATGGCTATGGTTTGTGTCTTATGGAAGTAGCCCCAAGCAGAGACTGACGAGAATCACTTTCATTGAAAGGGGTTGCCAAGCTTCCAAAAAACTACGAGTTTCCTGAAATCTCAGCAAACATTTTTTCACCCAATCTTGATGATACTTGCAGGTAATGATCAGTACACCAGTCCCACTTGGCTCACCAAATTTCGTTCTTCTAGGTTAAACCCTTCCGTTGCAGTAACCGTTTTCATGTTTAGGTTTCACTCTGTTTTCTCCTATATGGATACATGTATTTGGAACTCTAAATCAAACACGGTTTGTGCTAGCTCTTTGAAACTTGGCACAATAATGTAGTTCCAAGTTCTATGGCTATGGTTTGTGTCCTATGGAAGTAGCAACAAGCAGAGACTGACGAGAATCACTTTCATTGAAAGGGTTGCCAAACTACCAAAAAACTAAGAGTTTCCTGAAATCTCAGCAAACATTTTTTCACCCAATCTTGATGATACTTGCAGGTAATGATCAGTACACCAGTCCCACTTGGCTCACCAAATTTCGTTCTTCTAGGTTAAACCGTTCCTTTGCAGTAAGCGTTTTCATGTTTAGGTTTCACTCTGTTTTCTCCTATATGGATACATGTAGTTGGAACTCTAAATCAAACACGGTTTGTGCTAGCTCTTTGAAACTTGGCACAATAATGTAGTTCCAAGATCGATGGCTATGGTTTGTGTCCTATGGAAGTAGCAACAAGCAGAGACTGACGAGAATCACTTTCATTGAAAGGGGTTGCCAAGCTTCCAAAAAACTACGAGTTTCCTGAAATCTCAGCAAACATTTTTTCACCCAATCTTGATGATACTTCCATTTAATGATCAGTACACCAATCCCACTTGGCTCACCAAATTTCGTTCTTCTAGGTGAAACCCTTCCTTTGCAGTAACCGTTTTCATGTTTAGGTTTCACTCTGTTTTCTCCTATATGGATACATGTAGTTGGAACTCTAAATCAAACACGGTTTTGTGCTAGCTCTTTGAAATTGGCATAATAATGTATTTCCAAGTTCTATGGCTATGGTTTGTGTCCTATGGAAGTAGCCCCAAGCAGAGACTTACAGGAATCACTTTCATTGGAAGGGGTTGACAAGCTTCCAAAAAACTACGATTTCCTGAAATCTCAGCAAACATTTTTTCACCCAATCTTGATGATACTTGCAGGTAATGATCAGTACACCAGTCCCACTTGGCTCACCAAATTTCCTTCTTCTAGGTTAAACCGTTCCTTTGCAGTAAACGTTTTCATATTTAGGTTTCACTCTGTTTTCTCCTATTTGGCTACTTGTATTTGGAACTCTGAATCAAACACGGTTTGTGCTAGCTCTTTGACTTAGCACAATAATGTAGTTCCAAGTTCTATGGCTATGGTTTGTGTCCTATGGAAGTAGCCCCAAGCAGAGACTGACGAGAATCACTTTCATTGAAAGGGGTTGCCAAGCTTCCAAAAAACTACGAGTTTCCTGAAATCTCAGCAAATATTTTTTTACCCAATCTTGATGATACTTGCAGGTAATGAACAGTACACCAGTCCCACGTGGCTCACCAAATTGCGTTCTTCTAGGTTAAACGGTTCCTTTGATGCAACCGTTTCCATGTTTAGGTTCACTCTGTTTTCTCCTATATGGATACATGTATTTGGAACTCTAAATCAAACATGGTTTGTGCTAGCTCTTTGAAACTTGGCATTATAATGTAGTTCCAAGTTCTATGGTTATGGTTTGTGTCCTATGGAAGTAGCCCCAAGCAGAGACTGATGAGAATCACTTTCATTGAAAGGGGTTGCCAAGCTTCCAAAAATCTGCGAGTTTCCTGATATCTCAGCAAACATTTTTTCACCCAATCTTGATGATACTTGCAGGTAATGATCAGTACACCAGTCCCACTTGGCTGACAAAGTTTCGTTCTTCTAGGTTAAACCGTTGCTTTGCAGTAACCGTTTTCAGGTTTAGGTTTCACTCTGTTTTCTCCTATATGGATACATGTAGTTGGAACTCTAAATCAAACACGGTTTGTGCTAGCTCTTTCAAACTTGGCACAATAATGTAGTTCCAAGTTCTATGGCTATGGTTTGTTTCCTATGGAAGTAGCCCCAAGCAGAGTCTGACGAGAATCACTTTCATTGAAAGGGTTGCCAAACTACCAAAAAACTACGAGTTTCCGGAAATCTCAGCAAACATTTTTTCACCCAATGTTGATTATACCTCCATTTAATGATCACTACAACAATCCCACTTGGCTCACCAAAATTTCGTTCTTCTAGGTTAAACCGTTCGTTTGCAGTAAACGTTTTCATATTTAGGTTTCACTCTGTTTTCTCCTATATGGATACATGTAGTTGGAACTCTAAATCCAAAACGGTTTGTGCTAGCTCTTTGAAACTTGGCACAATAATGTAGTTCCAAGTTCTATGGCTATGGTTTGTGTCCTATGGAAGTAGCCCCAAGCAGAGACTGACGAGAATCACTTTGATTGAAAGGGGTTGACAAGCTTCCAAAAAACTACGAGTTTCCTGAAATCTCAGCAAATATTTTTTCACCCAATCTTGAAGATACTTGCAGCTACTGATCAGTACACCAGTCCCACTTGGCTGGCCAAGTTTCGTTCTTCTAGGTTAAACCGTTCCTTTGCAGTAACCGTTTTCATGTTTAGTTTTCACTCTTTTTTCTCCTATATGGATACATGTAGTTGGAACTCTAAATCAAACACGGTTTGTGCTAGCTCTTTGAAACTTGGCACAATAATGTAGTTCCAAGTTCGATGGCTGTGGTTTGTGTCCTATGGAAGTAGCCACAAGCAGAGACTGACGGTTATCACTTTCAATGAAAGGAGTTTCCAAGCTTCCAAAAACTACGAGTTTCCTGAAATCTCAGGAATCATTTTTTCTCCCAATATTTATGATACTTCAATTTAAGGATCAGTATACCAATCCCACTTGGCTCACAAATTTCGTTCTTCTAGGTTAAACATTTGCTTTGCAGTAACCGTTCTCATGTTTAGGTTTCACTCTGTTTTCTCCTATATGGATACATGTAGTTGGAACTCTAAATCAAACACGGTTTGTGCTAGCTCTTTGAAACTTGGCAAAATAATGTAGTTCCAAGTTCTATCGCTATGGTTTGGGTCCTGTTGAAGTCGCCCCAAAGCAGAGACTGACGAGAATCACTTTCATTGAAAGGGGTTGCCAAGCTTCCAAAAAACTACGAGTTTCCTGAAGTCTCAGCAAACATTTTTCACCCAATCTTGATGATACTTCCATTTAATGATCAGTACACCAATCCCACTAGGCTCACCAAATTTCGTTCTTCTAAGTTAAACCATTCCTTTGCAGTAACCGTTTTCATGTTTAGGATTCACTCTGTTTTCTCCTATATGGATACATGTAGTTGGAACTCTAAATCAAACACGGTTTGTGCTAGCTCTTTGAAACTTGGCATAATAATGTAGTTCCAAGTTCTATCGCGATGGTTTGTGTCCGATGGAAGTAGCCCCAAGCAGAGACTGACGAGAATCACTTTCATTGAAAGGGGTTGCCAAGCTTCCAAAAAAATACGAGTTTCCTGAAATCTCAGCAAACATTTTTTCACCCAATCTTGAAGATACTTGCAGGTACTGATCAGTACACCAGTCCCAGTTGGCTGGCCAAGTTTCGTTCTTCTAGGTTAAACCGTTCCTTTGCAGTAACCGTTTTCATGTTTAGGTTTCACTCTGTTTTCTCCTATATAGATACATGTAGTTGGAACTCTAAATCAAACACGGTTTGTGCTAGCTCTTTGAAACTTGGCACAATAATGTAGTTCCAAGTTCGATGGCTGTGGTTTGTGTCCTATGGAAGTAGCCCCAAGAAGAGACTGACGAGAATCAACTTACATTGAAAGGGGTTGCCAAGATTCCAAAAAACTACGAATTTCCTGAAATCTCAGCAAACATTTTTTCACCCAATCTTGATGATACTTGCAGGTAATGATCAGTACACCAGTCCCACTTGGCTCACCAAATTTCGTTCTTCTAGGTTAAACCGTTCCTTTGCAGTAACCGTTTTCATGTTTAGGTTCCACTCTGTTTTCTCCTATATGGATACATGTATTTGGAACTCTAAAACAAACACGGTTTGTGCTAGCTCTTTAAAACTTGGCAAAATAATGTAGTTCCAAGTTCTACCGCTATGGTTTGTGTCCTATGGAAGTAGGGCCAAGCAGAGATTGACGAGAATCACTTTCATTGAAAGGGGTTGCCAAGCTTCCAAAAAACTACGAGTTTCCTGAAATCTCAGCAAACATTTTTTCTCCAAATCTTTATGATACTTCCATTTAATGATCAGTACACCAATCCCACTTGGCTGACCAAGTTTCGTTCTTCTAGGTTAAACCGTTCCTTTGCTGTAACCGTTTTCATGTTTAGGTTTCACTCTGTTTTCTCCTATATGGATACATGTAGTTGGAACTCTAAATCAAACACGGTTTTTGCTAGCTCTTTTAAACTTGGCACAATAATGTAGTTCCAAGTTCTATGGCTATGGTTTGTGTCCTTTGGAAGTAGCCCCAAGCAGAGGCTGACAAGAATCACTTTCATTGAGAGGGGTTGCCAAGCTTCCAAAAAACTACGAGTTTCCTGAAATCTCAGCAAACATTTATTCTCACAATTATTATGATACTTCCATTTAATGATCAGTACACCAATCCCACTTGGCTCACCAAATTTCGTTCTTCTAGGTTAAACCATCCTTTGCAGTAACCGTTTTCATGTTTAGGTTTCACTCTGTTTTCTCCTATATGGATACATGTAGTTGGAACTCTAAATCAAACACGGTTTGTGCTAGCTATTTCTAACTTGGCACAATAATGTAGTTCCAGGTTCTATCGCTATGGTTTGTGTCCTATGGCAGTAGCCCCAAGCAGAGACTGCCGAGAATCACTTTCATTGAAAGGTGTTGCCAAGCTTCCAAAAAGTACGAGTTTCCTGAAATCTCAGCAAACATTTTTTCACCCAATCTTGATGATACTTGCAGGTACTGATCAGTACACCAGTCCCACTTGGCTGACCAAGTTTCGTTCTTCTAGGTTAAACCGTTCCTTTGCAGTAACCGTTTTCATGTTTAGGTTTCACTCGGTTTTCTCCTTTATGGATACACGTAGTTGGAACTCTAAATCAAACACGGTTTGCGCTAGCTCTTTGAAACTTGGCACCATAATGTATTTCCAAGTTCTATGGCTATCGTTTGTGTCCTATGGAAGTAGCCCCAAGAAGAGACTGACGAGAATCACTTTCATTGAAAGGGTTGCAAGCTCCGAAAAAACTACGATTTTCCTGAAATCTCAGCAAACATTTATTCACCCAATCTTGATGATACTTACAGGTAATGATCAGTACACCATTCCCACTTGGCTCACCAAATTTCGTTCTTCTAGGTTAAACCGTTCCTTTGCAGTAACCGTTTTCATGTTTAGGATTCACTCTGTTTTCTCCTATATGGATACATGTAGTTGGAACTCTAAATCAAACTCGGTTTGCGCTAGCTCTTTGAAACTTTGCACTATAATGTAGTTCTAAGTTCTATGGTTATGGTTTGTGTCCTATGGAAGTAGCCCCAAGCAGAGACTGATGAGAATCACTTTCATTGAAAGGGGTTGCCAAGCTTCCAAAAAACTACCAGTTTCCTGAAATCTCAGCAAACATTTTTTCACCCAATCTTGATGATACTTGCAGGTACTGATCAGTACAGCAGTCCCACTTGGCTCACCAAATTTCGTTCTTCTAGGTTAAACCGTCCTTTTGCAGTAACCGTTTTCATGTTTAGGTTCCACTCTGTTTTCTCCTATATGGATACATGTAGTTGGAACTCTAAATCAAACACGGTTTATGATAGCTCTTTTCAACTTGGCACAATAATGTAGTTCCAAGATCTTGGCGATGGTTTGTGTCCTATTGAAGTAGCCCCAAGCAGAGGCTGACAAGAATCACTTTCATTGAGAGGGGTTGCCAAGCTTCCAAAAAACTACGAGTTTCCTGAAATCTCAGCAAACATTTATTCTCACAATTATTATGATACTTCCATTTAATGATCAGTACACCAATCCCACTGGGCTCACCAAATTTCGTTCTTCTAGGTTAAACCATCCTTTGCAGTAACCGTTTTCATGTTTAGGTTGCACTCTTTTTTCTCCTATATGGATACATGTAGTTGGAACTCTATATCAAACACGGTTTGTGCTAGCTATTTCTAACTTGGCACAATAATGTAGTTCCAGGTTCTATCGCTATGGTTTGTGTCCTATGGCAGTAGCCCCAAGCAGAGACTGCCGAGAATCACTTTCATTGAAAGGTGTTGCCAAGCTTCCAAAAAAGTACGAGTTTCCTGAAATCTCAGCAAACATTTTTTCACCCAATCTTGATGATACTTGCAGGTACTGATCAGTACACCAGTCCCACTTGGCTGACCAAGTTTCGTTCTTCTAGGTTAAACCGTTCCGTTGCAGTAACCGTTTTCATGTTTAGGTTTCACTCGGTTTTCTCCTATATGGATACACGTAGTTGGAACTCTAAATCAAACACGGTTTGCGCTAGCTCTTTGAAACTAGGCACCATAATGTATTTCCAAGTTCTATGGCTATGGTTTGTGTCCTATGGAAGTAGCCCCAAGAAGAGACTGACGAGAATCACTTTCATTGAAAGGGTTGCAAGCTCCCAAAAAACTACGATTTTCCTGAAATCTCAGCAAACATTTATTCACCCAATCTTGATGATACTTACAGGTAATGATCAGTACACCATTCCCACTTGGCTCACCAAATTTCGTTCCTCTAGGTTAAACCGTTCCTTTGCAGTAACCGTTTTCATGTTTAGGATTCACTCTGTTTTCTCCTATATGGATACATGTAGTTGGAACTCTAAATCAAACTCGGTTTGCGCTATCTCTTTGAAACTTGGCACAATAATGTAGTTCCAAGTTCGATGGCTGTGGTTTGTGTCCTATGGAAGTAGCCCCAAGAAGAGACTGACGAGAATCACTTACATTGAAAGGGGTTGCCAAGCTTCCAAAAAACTACGAATTTCCTGAAATCTCAGCAAACATTTTTTCACCCAATCTTGATGATACTTGCAGGTACTGATTAGTACACGAGTCCCACCTGGCTGACCAAGTTTCGTTCTTCTAGGTTAAACCGTTCCTTTGCAGTAACCGTTTTCATGTTTAGGTTTCACTCTGTTTTCTCCTATATGGATACATGTATTTGGAACTCTAAATCAAACACGGTTTTTGCTAGCTCTTTGAAACTTGGCAAAATAATGTAGTTCCAAGTTCTATGGCTATGGTTTGTGTCCTATTGAAGTAGACCCAAGAAGAGACTGACGAGAATCACTTTCATTGAAAGGGGTTGCCAAGCTTCCAAAAAACTACGATTTTCCTGAAGTCTCAGCAAACATTTTTTCTCCCAATCTTTATGATACTTCCATTTAATGACCGGTACACCAATCCCACTGGGCTCACCAAATTTCGTTCTTCTAGGTTAAACCATCCTTTGCAGTAACCGTTTTCATGTTTAGGATTCACTCTGTTTTCTCCTATATGGATACATGTAGTTGGAACTCTAAATCAAACACGGTTTGTGCTAGCTCTTTGAAACTTGGCACAATAATGTAGTTCCAAGTTCTATGGCTATGGTTTGTGTCCTATGGAAGTAGCCCCAAGCAGAGACTGACGAGAATCACTTTCATTGAAAGGGGTTGCCAAGCTTCCAAAAAACTACGATTTTCCTGAAGTCTCAGCAAACATTTTTTCTCCCAATCTTTATGATACTTCCATTTAATGACCGGTACACAATCCCACTGGGCTCACCAAATTTCGTTCTTCTAGGTTAAACCATCCTTTGCAGTAACCGTTTTCATGTTTAGGATTCACTCTGTTTTCTCCTATATGGATACATGTAGTTGGAACTCTAAATCAAACACGGTTGGTGCTAGCTCTTTGAAACTTGGTACAATAATGTAGTTCCAAGTTTTATTGCTATGGTGTGTGTTTTATGGAAGTAGCCCCAAGCAGAGACTGACAAGAATCACTTTCATTGAAAGGGTTGCCAAGCTTTCAAAAACCTACGAGTTTCCTGAAATCTCAGCAAACATTTTTTCACCCAATCTTGATGATACTTGCAGGTACTGATCAGTACAGCAGTCCCACTTGGCTCACCAAATTTCGTTCTTCTAGGTTAAACCGTCCTTTTGCAGTAACCGTTTTCATGTTTAGGTTTCACTCTGTTTTCTCCTATATGGATACATGTAGTTGGAACTCTAAATCAAACACGGTTTGTGCTAGCTCTTTTCAACTTGGCACACTAATGTAGTTCCAAGTTCTTGGCGATGGTTTGTGTCCTATTGAAGTAGCCCCAAGCAGAGACTGACGAGAATCACTATCATTTAAAGGGGTTGCCAAGCTTCCAAAAAACTATGAGTTTCCTGAAATCTCAGCAAACATTTTTTCACCCAATCTTGAAGACACTTGCAGGTACTGATCAGTACACCAGTCCCACTTGGCTGGCCACGTTTCGTTCTTCTAGGTTAAACCGTTCCTTTGCAGTAACCGGTTTCATGTTTAGGTTTCACTCTGTTTTTTCCAATATGGATACATGTATTTGGAACTCTAAATCAAGCACGGTTTGTGTTAGCTCTTTGAAACTTGGCACAATAATGTAGTTCCAAATTCTATGGCTATGGTTTGTGTCCTATGGAAGTAGCCCCCAAGCAGAGACTGACGAGAAGCACTTTCATTGAAAGGGGTTGCCAAGCTTCCAAAAAACTACCAGTTTCCGGAAATCTCAGCAATCATTTTTTCACCCAATTTTATGATACTTCCATTTAATGATCAGTACACGAATCCCACTTCTCTCTCCAAATTTCGTTCTTCTAGGTTAAACCGTTCCTTGCAGTAACCGTTTTCCTGTTTAGTTTTCACTCTGTTTTCTCCTATATGGATACATGTATTTGGAACTCTAAATCAAACACGGTTTGTGCTAGCTCTTTGAAACTTGACACAATAATGTAGTTCCAAGTTCTATGGCTATGGTTTGTGTCCTATGGAAGTAGCCCCAAGTAGAGACTGACGAGAATCACTTTCATTGAAAGGGGTTGCCAAGCTTCCAAAAAACTACGAGTTTCCTGAAATCTCAGCAAACATTTTTTCACCCAATCGTGATGATACTTGCAGGTAATGATCAGGACACCAATCCCACTTGGCTCACCAAATTTCGTTCTTCTAGGTTAAACCGTTCCTTTGCAGTAACCGTTTTCATGTTTAGATTTCATTATGTTTTCTCCTATATGGATACATGTAGTTGGAACTCTAAATCAAACACGGTTTGTGCTAGCTATTTGAAACTTGGCACAATAATGTAGTTCCAAGTTCTATGGCTATGGTTTTTGTCCTATGGAAGTAGCCCCAAGCAGAGAATGACGAGAATCACTTTCATTGAAAGGGGTTGCCAAGCTTCCAAAAAACTACCAGTTTCCGGAAATCTCAGCAATCATTTTTTCACCCAATTTTATGATACTTCCATTTAATGATCAGTACACGAATCCCACTTCTCTCTCCAAATTTCATTTTTCTAGGTTAAACCGTTTCTTGCAGTAACCTTTTTCATGTTTAGGTTTCACTCTGTTTTCTCCTATATGGATACATGTAGTTGGAACTCTAAATCAAACACGGTTTGTGCTAGCTCTTTGAAACTTGGCACAATAATGTAGTTCCAAGTTCTAAGGCTATGGTTTGTGTCCTGTGGAAGTAGCCCCAAGCAGAGACTGACGAGAATCACTTTCATTGAAAGGGGTTGCCAAGCTTCCAAACAACTACGAGTTTCCTGAAATCTCAGCAAACATTTTTTCACCCAAATTTGATGATACTTACAGGTAATGATCAGGACATCAGTACACCAGTCCCACGTGGCTGACCAAATTTCGTTCTTCTCGGTTAAACTGTTCCTTTGCAATAATATTTTTCATGTTGAGGTTTCACTCTGTTTTCTCCTATATGGATACATGTAGTTGGAACTCTAAATCAAACACGGTTTTTGCTATCTCTTTGAAACTTGATACAATAATGTACTTCCAATTTCTATGGGTATGGTTTGTGTCCTATGGAAATAGCCCCAAGCAGAGACTAACGAGAATTACTTTCATTGAAAGGGGTTGCCAAGCTTCCAAACAACTACGAGTTTCCTGAAATCTCAGCAAACATTTTTTCACCCAATCTTGATGATACCTGCAGGTAATGATCAGTACACCAGTCCCACGTGGCTGACCAAATTTCGTTCTTCTAGGTTAAACTGTTCCTTTGCAATAACAGTTTTCATGTTGAGGTTTCACTCTGTTTTCTCCTATATGGATACATGTAGTTGGAACTCTAAATCAAACACGGTTTGTGCTAGCGCTTTGAAACTTGGCACAATAATGTAGTTCCAGTTTTATCGCTATGGTTTGTGTCCTATGAAGTAGCCCCAAGCAGAGACTGACGAGAATCACTTTCATTGAAAGGGGTTGCCAAGCTTCCAAAAAACTGCGAGTTTCCTGAAATCTCAGCAAACATTTTTTCACCCAAATTTGATGATACTTGCAGGTAATGATCAGTACACCAGTCCCACGTGGCTGACCAAATTTCGTTCTTCTCGGTTAAACTGTTCCTTTGCAATAACAGTTTTCATGTTGAGGTTTCACTCTGTTTTCTCCTATATGGATACATGTAGTTATAACTCTAAATCAAACACGGTTTTTGCTAGCTCTTTTAAACTTGACACAATAATGTACTTCGAAGTTCTTTGGCTATGGTTTGTGTCCTATGGAAATAGCCCCAAGCAGAGACTGACGAGAATCACATTCATTGAAGGGGTTGCCAAGCTTCCAAAAAACTACAAGTTTCCTGAAATCTCAGCAAACATTTTTTGACCCAATCTTGATGATACTTGCAGGTAATGATCAGTACACTAGTCCCACTTGGCTGACAAAATTTCGTTCTTCTCGGTTAAACTGTTCCTTTGCAGTAACCGTTTTCATGTTTAGGTTTCACTCTGTTTTCTCCTATATGGATACATGTATTTGGAACACTAAATCAAACACGATTTGTGCTAGCTCTTTGAAACTTGGCACAATAATGTAGTTCCAAGTTCTATGGCTATGGTTTTTGTCCTATGGAAGTAGCCCCAAGCAGAGACTGACGAGAATAACTTTAATTGAAAGGGGCTGCCAAGCTTCCAAAAAGTACGAGTTTCCTGAAATCTCAGCAAACATTTTTTCACCCCATCTTGATGATAATTGCAGGTAATTATCAGTACACCAGTCCCACTTGGTTCACCAAATTTCCTTCTTCTAGATTAAACGGTTCCTTTGCAGTAACCGTTTTCATGTTTAGGTTTCACTCTGTTTCTCCTATATGGATACATGTAGTTGGAACTCTAAATCAAACAAGGTTTGTGCTAGCTCTTTGAAACTTGGCACAATAATGTAGTTCCAAGTTCTTTGGGTATGGTTTGTGTCCTATTGAAATAGCCCCAAGCAGAGACTGACGAGAATCACGTTCATTGAAAGGGGTTGCCAAGCTTCCAAAAAACTATGAGTTTCCTGAAATCTCAGCAAAGATTTTTTCACCCAATCTTGAAGATACTTGCAGGTACTGATCAGTACACCAGTCCCACTTGGCTGGCCAAGTTTCGTTCTTCTAGGTTAAACCGTTCCTTTGCAGTAACCGTTTTCATGTTTAGGTTTCACTCTGTTTTCTCCTATATGGATACATGTAGTTGGAACTCTAAATCAAACACGGTTTGTGCTCGCTCTTTGAAACTTGGCACAATAATGTAGTTCCAAGTTCTATGGTTATGGTTTGTGTCCTATGGAAGTAGCCCCAAGCAGAAACTGACGAGAATCACTTTCATTGAAAGGGTTGCCAAGCTTCCAAAAAACTACGAATTTCCTGAAATCTCAGCAAACATTTTTTCACCCAATCTTGATGATACTTGCAGGTAATGATCAGTACACCAGTCCCACTTGGCTCACCAAATTTCGTTCATCTAGGTTAAACCGTTCCTTTGCAGTAACCGTTTTCATGTTTAGGTTCCACTCTGTTTTCTCCTATATGAATACATGTATTTGGAACTCTAAATCAAACACGGTTTGTGCTAGCTCATTCAAACTTGGCAAAATAATGTAGTTCCAAGTTCTATCACTATGGTTTGTGTCCTATGGAAGTAGCCCCAAGCAGAGATTGACGAGGATCACTTTCATTGAAAGGGTTGCCAAGCTTCCAAAAAACTACGAGTTTCCTGAAATCTCAGCAAACATTTTTTCTCCCAATCTTTATGATACTTCCATTTAATGATCAGTACACCAATCCCACTGGGCTCACCAAATTTCATTCTTCTAGGTTAAACCGTTCCTTTGCAGTAACCGGTTTCATGTTTAGGTTTCACTCTGTTTTTTCCAATATGGATACATGTATGTGGAACTCTAAATCAAGCACGGTTTGTGTTAGCTCTTTGAAACTTGGCACAATAATGTAGTTCCAAATTCTATGGCTATGGTTTGTGTCCTATGGAAGTAGCCCCAAGCAGAGACTGACGAGAATCACTTTCATTGAAAGGGGTTGCCAAGCTTCCAAAAAACTACCAGTTTCCGGAAATCTCAGCAATCATTTTTTCACCCAATTTTATGATACTTCCATTTAATGATCAGTACACGAATCCCACTTCTCTCTCCAAATTTCGTTCTTCTAGGTTAAACCGTTCCTTGCAGTAACCGTTTTCATGTTTAGGTTTCACTCTGTTTTCTCCTATATGGATACATGTATTTGGAACTCTAAATCAAACACGGTTTGTGCTAGCTCTTTGAAACTTGACACAATAATGTAGTTCCAAGTTCTATGGCTATGGTTTTTGTCCTATGGAAGTAGCCCCAAGCAGAGACTGACGAGAATCACTTTCATTGAAAGGGGTTGCCAAGCTTCCAAAAAACTACGAGTTTCCTGAAATCTCAGCAAACATTTTTTCACCCAATCGTGATGATACTTGCAGGTAATGATCAGGACACCAATCCCACTTGGCTCACCAAATTTCGTTCTTCTAGGTTAAACCGTTCCTTTGCAGTAACCGTTTTCATGTTTAGGTTTCACTCTGTTTTCTCCTATATGGATACATGTAGTTGGAACTCTAAATCAAACACGGTTTGGGCTAGCTCTTTGAAACTTGGCACAATAATGTAGTTCCAAGTTCTATGGCTATGGTTTTTGTCCTATGGAAGTAGCCCCAAGCAGAGACTAACGAGAATCACTTTCATTGAAAGGGGTTGTCAAGCTTCCAAACAACTACGAGTTTCCTGAAATCTCAGCAAACATTTTTTCACCCAATCTTGATGATACCTGCAGGTAATGATCAGTACACCAGTCCCACGTGGCTGACCAAATTTCGTTCTTCTAGGTTAAACTGTTCCTTTGCAATAACAGTTTTCATATTTAGGTTTCACTCTGTTTTCTCCTATTTGGATACATGTAGTTGGAACTCTAAATCAAACACGGTTTGTGCTAGCTCTTTGAAACTTAGCACAATAATGTAGTTCCAGTTCTATCGCTATGGTTTGTGTCCTATGAAGTAGCCCCAAGCAGAGACTGACGAGAATCACTTTCATTGAAAGGGGTTGCCAAGCTTCCAAAAAACTGCGAGTTTCCTGAAATCTCAGCAAACATTTTTTCACCCAATCTTGATGATACTTGCAGGTAATGATCAGTACACCAATCCCACTTGGCTTACCAAATTTCGTTCTTCTAGGTTAAACCGTTCCTTTGCAGTAACCGTTTTCATGTTGAGGTTTCACTCTGTTTTCTCCTATATGGATACATGTAGTTGGAACTCTAAATCAAACACGGTTTGTGCTAGCTCTTTGAAACTTGGCACAATAATGTAGTTCCAAGTTCTATGGCTATAGTTTTTGTCCTATGGAAGTAGCCCCAAGCAGAGACTGACGAGAATCACTTTCATTGAAAGGGGTTGCCAAGCTTCCAAAAAACTACGAGTTTCCTGAAATCTCAGCAAACATTTTTTCACCCAAATTTGATGATACTTACAGGTAATGATCAGTACACCATTCCCTCGTGGCTGACCAAATTTCGTTCTTCTCGGTTAAACTGTTCCTTTGCAATAACAGTTTTCATGTTGAGGTTTCACTCTGTTTTCTCCTATATGGATACATGTAGTTATAACTCTAAATCAAACACGGTTTTTGCTAGCTCTTTTAAACTTGACACAATAATGTACTTCCAAGTTCTATGGCTATGGTTTGTGTCCTATGGAAATAGCCCCAAGCAGAGACTGATGAGAATCACATTCATTGAAGGGGTTGCCAAGCTTCCAAAAAACTACAAGTTTCCTGAAATCTCAGCAAATATTTTTTGAAGCAATCTTGATGACACTTGCAGGTAATGATCAGTACACTAGTCCCACTTGGCTGACAAAATTTCGTTCTTCTAGGTTAAACCGTTCCTTTGCAGTAACCGTTTTCATGTTTAGGTTTCACTCTGTTTTCTCCTATATGGATACATGTATTTGGAACTCTAAATCAAACACGGTTTGTGCTAGCTCTTTGAAACTTGGCACAATAATGTAGTTCCAAGTTCTTTGGGTATGGTTTGTGTCCTATGGAAGTAGCCCCAAGCAGAGACTGACGAAAATCACTTTCATTGAAAGGGGTTGCCAAGCTTCCAAAAAACTACGAGTTTCCTGAAATCTCAGCAAACATTTTTTCACCCAATGTTGATGATACTTGCAGGTAATGATCAGTACACCAGTCTCACTTGGCTCACCAAATTTCGTTCTTCTAGGTTAAACCGTTCCTTTGCAGTAACCGTGTTCATGTTTAGGTTTCACTCTGTTTTCTCCTATATGGATACATGTAGTTGGAACTCTAAATCAAACACGGTTTGGGCTAGCTCTTTGAAACTTGGCACAATAATGTAGTTCCAAGTTCTATGGCTATGGTTTGTGTCCTATGGAAGTAGCCCCAAGCAGAGACTGACGAGAATCACTTTCATTGAAAGGGGTTGCCAAGCTTCCAAACAACTACGAGTTTCCTGAAATCTCAGCAAACATTTTTTTCACCCAAATTTGATGATACTTACAGGTTATGATCAGGACATCAGTACACCAGTCCCACGTGGCTGACCAAATTTCGTTCTTCTAGGTTAAACTGTTCCTTTGCAATAACATTTTTCATGTTGAGGTTTCACTCTGTTTTCTCCTATATGGATACATGTAGTTGGAACACTAAATCAAACACAATTTGTGCTAGCTCTTTGAAACTTGGCACAATAATGTAGTTCCAAGTTCAATGGCTATGGTTTTTGTCCTATGGAAGTAGCCCCAAGCAGAGACTGACGAGAATAACTTTAATTGAAAGGGGCTGCCAAGCTTCCAAAAAACTACGAGTTTCCTGAAATCTCAGCAAACATTTTTTCACCGAATCTTGATGATACTTGCAGGTAATGATCAGTACACCAGTCCCACTTGGTTCACCAAATTTCGTTCTTCTAGATTAAACGGTTCCTTTGCAGTAACCGTTTTCATGTTTAGGTTTCACTCTGTTTTCTCCTATATGGATACATGTAGTTGGAACTCTAAATCAAACACGGTTTGTGCTAGCTCTTTGAAACTTGGCACAATAATGTAGTTCCAAGTTCTTTGGGTATGGTTTGTGTCCTATGGAAGTAGCCCCAAGCAGAGACTGACGAAAATCACTTTCATTGAAAGGGGTTGTCAAGCTTCCAAAAAACTACGAGTTTCCGGGAATCTCAGCAATCATTTTTTCACCCAATCATATGATACTTGCAGGTAATGATCAGTACACCATTCCCACATGGCTCACTAAATTTCGTTCTTCTAGGTTAAACCGTTCCTTTGCAGTAACCGTTTTCATGTTGAGGTTTCACTCTGTTTTCTCCTATATGGATACATGTAGTTGGAACTCTAAATCAAACACGGTTTGTGCTAGCTCTTTGAAACTTGGCACAATAATGTACTTCCAAGTTCTATGGCTATGGTTTGTGTCCTATGGAAGTAGCCCCAAGCAGAGACTGACGAGAATCACTTTCATTGAAAGGGGTTGCCAAGCTTCCAAAAAACTACGAGTTTCCGGAAATCTCAGCAAACATTTTTTTCACCCAATCTTGATGATACTTGCAGGTAATGATCAGTACACGATTCCCAATTGGCTCACCGAATTTCGTTCTTCTAGGTTAAACCGTTCCTTTGCAGTAACCGTTTTCATGTTTAGGTTTCACTCTGTTTTCTCCTATATGGATACATGTAGTTGGAACTCTAAATCAAACACGGTTTGTGCTACCTCTTTGAAACTTGACGCAATAATGTAGTTCCAAGTTCTATGGCTATGGTTTTTGTCCTATGGAAGTAGCCCCAAGCAGAGACTGACGAGAATCTCTTTCATTGAAAGGGGTTTCCAAGCTTCCAAAAAACTACGAGTTTCCTGAAATCTCAGCAAACATTTTTTCACCCAATCTTGATGATACTTGCAGGTAATGATCAGTACACCAGTCCAACTTGGCTCACCAAATTTCGTTTTTCTAGGTTAAACCGTCCCTTTGCAGTAACCGTTTTCATGTTTAGGTTTCACTCTGTTTTCTCCTATATGGATACATGTATTTGGAACTCTAAATCAAACACGGTTTGTGCTAGCTCTTTGAAACTTGACACAATAATGTAGTTCCAAGTTCTATGGCTATGGTTTTTGTCCTATGGAAGTAGCCCCAAGCAGAGACTGACGAGAATCACTTTCATTGAAAGGGGTTGCCAAGCTTCCAAAAAACTACGAGTTTCCTGAAATCTCAGCAAACATTTTTTGACCCAATCTTGATGATACTTGCAGGTAATGATCAGTACACCAGTCCCACTTGGCTCACCAAATTTTGTTCTTCTAGGTTAAACCGTTCCGTTGCAGTAACCGTTTTCATGTTTAGGTTTCACTCTGTTTTCTCCTATATGGATACATGTAGTTGGAACTCTAAATCAAACACCGTTTGTGATAGCTCTTTGAAACTTGGCACAATAATGTAGTTCCAAGTTCTATGGTTATGGTTTGTGTCCTATGGAAGTAGCCCCAAGCAGAGACTGATGAGAATCACTTTCATTGGAAGGGGTTGCCAAGCTTCCAAAAAACTACGAGTTTCCTGAAATCTCAGCAAACTTTTTTTGACCCAATCTTTATGATACTTGCAGGTAATGACCAGTACACGAATCCCACTTGGCTCACCAAATTTCGTTCTTCTAGGTTAAACCGTTCCTTTGCAGTAACCGTTTTCATGTTTAGGTTTCACTCTGTTTTCACCTATATGGATACATGTATTTGGAACTCTAAATCAAACACGGTTTGTGCTAGCTCTTTGAAACTTGACACAATAATGTACTTCCAAGTTCTATGGCTATGGTTTGTGTCCTATGGAAATAGCCCCAAGCAGAGACTGACGAGAATCACTTTCATTGAAAGGGGTTGCCAAGCTTCCAAAAAACTACGAGTTTCCTGAAATCTCAGCAAACATTTTTTCACCCAATGTTGATGATACTTGCAGGTAATGATCAGTACACCAGTCTCACTTGGCTCACCAAATTTCGTTCTTCTAGGTTAAACCGTTCCTTTGCAGTAACCGTGTTCATGTTTAGGTTTCACTCTGTTTTCTCCTATAAGGATACATGTAGTTGAACTCTAAATCAAACACCGTTTGTGCTAGCTCTTTGAAACTTGGCACAATAATGTAGTTCCAAGTTCTATGGCTATGGTTTGTGTCCTATGGAAGTAGCCCCAAGCAGAGACTGACGAGAATCACTTTCATTGAAAGGGGTTGCCAAGCTTCCAAACAACTACGAGTTTCCTGAAATCTCAGCAAACATTTTTTTCACCCAAATTTGATGATACTTACAGGTAATGATCAGGACATCAGTACACCAGTCCCACGTGGCTGACCAAATTTCGTTCTTCTAGGTTAAACTGTTCCTTTGCAATAACATTTTTCATGTTGAGGTTTCACTCTGTTTTCTCCTATATGGATACATGTAGTTGGAACTCTAAATCAAACACGGTTTGTGCTAGCTCTTTGAAACTTGGCACAATAATGTAGTTCCAGTTCTATCGCTATAGTTTTTGTCCTATGGAAGTAGCCCCAAGCAGAGACTGACGAGAATCACTATCATTTAAAGGGGTTGCCAAGCTTCCAAAAAACTACGAGTTTCCTGAAATCTCAGCAAACATTTTTTCACCCAAATTTGATGATACTTACAGGTAATGATCAGTACACCCGTCCCTCGTGGCTGACCAAATTTCGTTCTTCTCGGTTAAACTGTTCCTTTGCAATAACAGTTTTCATGTTGAGGTTTCACTCTGTTTTCTCCTATATGGATACATGTAGTTATAACTCTAAATCAAACAAGGTTTTTGCTAGCTCTTTTAAACTTGACACAATAATGTACTTCGAAGTTCTATGGCTATGGTTTGTTTCCTAAGGAAATAGCCCCAAGCAGAGACTGAGGAGAATCACATTCATTGAAGGGGTTGCAATGCTTCCAAAAAACTACAAGTTTCCTGAAATCTCAGCAAATATTTTTTGACCCAATCTTGATGATACTTGCAGGTAATGATCAGTACACTAGTCCCACTTGGCTGACAAAATTTCGTTCTTCTAGGTTAAACCGTTCCTTTGCAGTAACCGTTTTCATGTTTAGGTTTCACTCTGTTTTCTCCTATATGGATACATGTAGTTGGAACACTAAATCAAACACAATTTGTGCTAGCTCTTTGAAACTTGGCACAATAATGTAGTTCCAAGTTCTATGGCTATGGTTTTTGTCCTATGGAAGTAGCCCCAAGCAGAGACTGACGAGAATCTCTTTCATTGAAAGGGGTTTCCAAGCTTCCAAAAAACTACGAGTTTCCTGAAATCTCAGCCAACATTTTTTCACCCAATCTTGATGATACTTGCAGGTAATGATCAGTACACCAGTCCCACTTGGCTCACCAAATTTCGTTCTTCTAGGTTAAACCGTCCCTTTGCAGTAACCGTTTTCATGTTTAGGTTTCACTCTGTTTTCTCCTATATGGATACATGTATTTGGAACTCTAAATCAAACACGGTTTGTGCTAGCTCTTTGAAACTTGACACAATAATGTAGTTCCAAGTTCTATGGCTATGGTTTTTGTCCTATGGAAGTAGCCCCAAGCAGAGACTGACGAGAATCACTTTCATTGAAAGGGGTTGCCAAGCTTCCAAAAAACTACGAGTTTCCTGAAATCTCAGCAAACATTTTTTGACCCAATCATGATGATACTTGCAGCTAATGATCAGTACACCAGTCCCACTTGGCTCACCAAATTTCGTTCTTCTAGGTTAAACCGTTCCTTTGCAGTAACCGTTTTCATGTTGAGGTTTCACTCTGTTTTCTCCTATATGGATACATGTAGTTGGAACTCTAAATCAAACACCGTTTGTGCTAGCTCTTTGAAATTTGGCACAATAATGTAGTTCCAAGTTCTATGGCTATGGTTTGTGTCCTATGGAAGTAGCCCCAAGAAGAGACTGACGAGAATCACTTTCATTGAAAGGGGTTGCCAAGCTTCCAAAAAACTACGAGTTTCCTGAAATCTCAGCAAACATTTTTTCACCCAATCTTGATGATACTTGCAGGCAATGATCAGTACACCAGTCCCACTTGGCTGACAAAATTTCGTTCTTCTAGGTTAAACCGTTCCTTTGCAGTAACCGTTTTCATATTTAGGTTTCACTCTGTTTTCTCCTATAAGGATACATGTAGTTGGAACTCTAAATCAAACACGGTTTGTGATAGCTCTTTGATAGTTGGCACAAAAATAGAGTTCCAAGTTCTATGGCAATGGTTTGTGTCCTATGAAAATAGCCCCAAGCAGAGACTGACGAGAATCACTTTCATTGAAAGCGGTTGCCACGCTACCAAAAAACAACGAGTTTCCGGAAATCTCAGTAAACATTTTTTCACCCAATCGTGATGATACTTGCAGGTAATGACCAGTACACGAATCCCACTTGGCTCACCAAATTTCGATCTTCTAGGTTAAACCGTTCCTTTGCAGTAACCGTTTTCATGTTTAGGTTTCACTCTGTTTTCTCCTATATGGATACATGTATTTGGAACTCTAAATAAAACACGGTTTGTGCTAGCTCTTTGAAACTTGACACAATAATGTACTTCCAAGTTCTATGGCTATGGTTTGTGTCCTATGGAAATAGTCCCAAGCAGAGACTGACGAGAATCACTTTCATTGAAAGGGGTTGCCAAGCTTCCAAAAAACTACGAGTTTCCTGAAATCTCAGCAAACATTTTTTCACCCAATCTTGATGATACTTGCAGGTAATGATCAGTACACCAGTCCCACTTGGCTCACCAAATTTCGTTCTTCTAGGTTAAACCGTCCCTTTGCAGTAACCGTTTTCATGTTTAGGTTTCACTCTGTTTTCTCCTATATGGATACATGTAGTTGGAACTCTAAATCAAACACGGTTTGTGCTAGCTCTTTGAAACTTGGCACAATAATGTAGTTCCAAGTTCTTTGGGTATGGTTTGTGTCCTATGGAAGTAGCCCCAAGCAGAGACTGACGAAAATCACTTTCATTGAAAGGGGTTGTCAAGCTTCCAAAAAACTACGAGTTTCCGGGAATCTCAGCAATCATTTTTTCACCCAATCATATGATACTTGCAGGTAATGATCAGTACACCATTCCCACATGGCTCACTAAATTTCGTTCTTCTAGGTTAAACCGTTCCTTTGCAGTAACCGTTTTCATGTTGAGGTTTCACTCTGTTTTCTCCTATATGGATACATGTAGTTGGAACTCTAAATCAAACACGGTTTGTGCTAGCTCTTTGAAACTTGGCACAATAATGTACTTCCAAGTTCTATGGCTATGGTTTGTGTCCTATGGAAGTAGCCCCAAGCAGAGACTGACGAGAATCACTTTCATTGAAAGGGGTTGCCAAGCTTCCAAAAAACTACGAGTTTCCGGAAATCTCAGCAAACATTTTTTTCACCCAATCTTGATGATACTTGCAGGTAATGATCAGTACACGATTCCCAATTGGCTCACCGAATTTCGTTCTTCTAGGTTAAACCGTTCCTTTGCAGTAACCGTTTTCATGTTTAGGTTTCACTCTGTTTTCTCCTATATGGATACATGTAGTTGGAACTCTAAATCAAACACGGTTTGTGCTACCTCTTTGAAACTTGACGCAATAATGTAGTTCCAAGTTCTATGGCTATGGTTTTTGTCCTATGGAAGTAGCCCCAAGCAGAGACTGACGAGAATCTCTTTCATTGAAAGGGGTTGCCAAGCTTCCAAAAAACTACGAGTTTCCTGAAATCTCAGCAAACATTTTTTGACCCAATCTTGATGATACTTGCAGGTAATGATCAGTACACCAGTCCCACTTGGCTCACCAAATTTTGTTCTTCTAGGTTAAACCGTTCCGTTGCAGTAACCGTTTTCATGTTTAGGTTTCACTCTGTTTTCTCCTATATGGATACATGTAGTTGGAACTCTAAATCAAACACCGTTTGTGATAGCTCTTTGAAACTTGGCACAATAATGTAGTTCCAAGTTCTATGGTTATGGTTTGTGTCCTATGGAAGTAGCCCCAAGCAGAGACTGATGAGAATCACTTTCATTGGAAGGGGTTGCCAAGCTTCCAAAAAACTACGAGTTTCCTGAAATCTCAGCAAAATTTTTGACCCAATCTTTATGATACTTGCAGGTAATGACCAGTACACGAATCCCACTTGGCTCACCAAATTTCGTTCTTCTAGGTTAAACCGTTCCTTTGCAGTAACCGTTTTCATGTTTAGGTTTCACTCTGTTTTCACCTCTATGGATACATGTATTTGGAACTCTAAATCAAACACGGTTTGTGCTAGCTCTTTGAAACTTGACACAATAATGTACTTCCAAGTTCTATGGCTATGGTTTGTGTCCTATGGAAATAGCCCCAAGCAGAGACTGACGAGAATCACTTTCATTGAAAGGGGTTGCCAAGCTTCCAAAAAACTACGAGTTTCCTGAAATCTCAGCAAACATTTTTTCACCCAATGTTGATGATACTTGCAGGTAATGATCAGTACACCAGTCTCACTTGGCTCACCAAATTTCGTTCTTCTAGGTTAAACCGTTCCTTTGCAGTAACCGTGTTCATGTTTAGGTTTCACTCTGTTTTCTCCTATAAGGATACATGTAGTTGAACTCTAAATCAAACACCGTTTGTGCTAGCTCTTTGAAACTTGGCACAATAATGTAGTTCCAAGTTCTATGGCTATGGTTTGTGTCCTATGGAAGTAGCCCCAAGCAGAGACTGACGAGAATCACTTTCATTGAAAGGGGTTGCCAAGCTTCCAAACAACTACGAGTTTCCTGAAATCTCAGCAAACATTTTTTTCACCCAAATTTGATGATACTTACAGGTAATGATCAGGACATCAGTACACCAGTCCCACGTGGCTGACCAAATTTCGTTCTTCTAGGTTAAACTGTTCCTTTGCAATAACATTTTTCATGTTGAGGTTTCACTCTGTTTTCTCCTATATGGATACATGTAGTTGGAACTCTAAATCAAACACGGTTTGTGCTAGCTCTTTGAAACTTGGCACAATAATGTAGTTCCAGTTCTATCGCTATAGTTTTTGTCCTATGGAAGTAGCCCCAAGCAGAGACTGACGAGAATCACTATCATTTAAAGGGGTTGCCAAGCTTCCAAAAAACTACGAGTTTCCTGAAATCTCAGCAAACATTTTTTCACCCAAATTTGATGATACTTACAGGTAATGATCAGTACACCAGTCCCTCGTGGCTGACCAAATTTCGTTCTTCTCGGTTAAACTGTTCCTTTGCAATAACAGTTTTCATGTTGAGGTTTCACTCTGTTTTCTCCTATATGGATACATGTAGTTATAACTCTAAATCAAACAAGGTTTTTGCTAGCTCTTTTAAACTTGACACAATAATGTACTTCGAAGTTCTATGGCTATGGTTTGTTTCCTAAGGAAATAGCCCCAAGCAGAGACTGAGGAGAATCACATTCATTGAAGGGGTTGCAATGCTTCCAAAAAACTACAAGTTTCCTGAAATCTCAGCAAATATTTTTTGACCCAATCTTGATGATACTTGCAGGTAATGATCAGTACACTAGTCCCACTTGGCTGACAAAATTTCGTTCTTCTAGGTTAAACCGTTCCTTTGCAGTAACCGTTTTCATGTTTAGGTTTCACTCTGTTTTCTCCTATATGGATACATGTAGTTGGAACACTAAATCAAACACAATTTGTGCTAGCTCTTTGAAACTTGGCACAATAATGTAGTTCCAAGTTCTATGGCTATGGTTTTTGTCCTATGGAAGTAGCCCCAAGCAGAGACTGACGAGAATCTCTTTCATTGAAAGGGGTTTCCAAGCTTCCAAAAAACTACGAGTTTCCTGAAATCTCAGCCAACATTTTTTCACCCAATCTTGATGATACTTGCAGGTAATGATCAGTACACCAGTCCCACTTGGCTCACCAAATTTCGTTCTTCTAGGTTAAACCGTCCCTTTGCAGTAACCGTTTTCATGTTTAGGTTTCACTCTGTTTTCTCCTATATGGATACATGTATTTGGAACTCTAAATCAAACACGGTTTGTGCTAGCTCTTTGAAACTTGACACAATAATGTAGTTCCAAGTTCTATGGCTATGGTTTTTGTCCTATGGAAGTAGCCCCAAGCAGAGACTGACGAGAATCACTTTCATTGAAAGGGGTTGCCAAGCTTCCAAAAAACTACGAGTTTCCTGAAATCTCAGCAAACATTTTTTGACCCAATCATGATGATACTTGCAGCTAATGATCAGTACACCAGTCCCACTTGGCTCACCAAATTTCGTTCTTCTAGGTTAAACCGTTCCTTTGCAGTAACCGTTTTCATGTTGAGGTTTCACTCTGTTTTCTCCTATATGGATACATGTAGTTGGAACTCTAAATCAAACACCGTTTGTGCTAGCTCTTTGAAATTTGGCACAATAATGTAGTTCCAAGTTCTATGGCTATGGTTTGTGTCCTATGGAAGTAGCCCCAAGAAGAGACTGACGAGAATCACTTTCATTGAAAGGGGTTGCCAAGCTTCCAAAAAACTACGAGTTTCCTGAAATCTCAGCAAACATTTTTTCACCCAATCTTGATGATACTTGCAGGCAATGATCAGTACACCAGTCCCACTTGGCTGACAAAATTTCGTTCTTCTAGGTTAAACCGTTCCTTTGCAGTAACCGTTTTCATATTTAGGTTTCACTCTGTTTTCTCCTATAAGGATACATGTAGTTGGAACTCTAAATCAAACACGGTTTGTGATAGCTCTTTGATAGTTGGCACAAAAATAGAGTTCCAAGTTCTATGGCAATGGTTTGTGTCCTATGAAAATAGCCCCAAGCAGAGACTGACGAGAATCACTTTCATTGAAAGCGGTTGCCACGCTACCAAAAAACAACGAGTTTCCGGAAATCTCAGTAAACATTTTTTCACCCAATCGTGATGATACTTGCAGGTAATGACCAGTACACGAATCCCACTTGGCTCACCAAATTTCGATCTTCTAGGTTAAACCGTTCCTTTGCAGTAACCGTTTTCATGTTTAGGTTTCACTCTGTTTTCTCCTATATGGATACATGTATTTGGAACTCTAAATAAAACACGGTTTGTGCTAGCTCTTTGAAACTTGACACAATAATGTACTTCCAAGTTCTATGGCTATGGTTTGTGTCCTATGGAAATAGTCCCAAGCAGAGACTGACGAGAATCACTTTCATTGAAAGGGGTTGCCAAGCTTCCAAAAAACTACGAGTTTCCTGAAATCTCAGCAAACATTTTTTCACCCAATCTTGATGATACTTGCAGGTAATGATCAGTACACCAGTCCCACTTGGCTCACCAAATTTCGTTCTTCTAGGTTAAACCGTCCCTTTGCAGTAACCGTTTTCATGTTTAGGTTTCACTCTGTTTTCTCCTATATGGATACATGTAGTTGGAACTCTAAATCAAACACGGTTTGTGCTAGCTCTTTGAAACTTGACACAATAATGTAGTTCCAAGTTCTATGGCTATGGTTTTTGTCCTATGGAAGTAGCCCCAAGCAGAGACTGACGAGAATCACTTTCATTGAAAGGGGTTGCCAAGCTTCCAAAAAACTACGAGTTTCCTGAAATCTCAGCAAACATTTTTTGACCCAATCATGATGATACTTGCAGGTAATGATCAGTACACCAGTCCCACTTGGCTCACCAAATTTCGTTCTTCTAGGTTAAACCGTTCCTTTGCAGTAACCGTTTTCATGTTTAGGTTTCACTCTGTTTTCTCCTATATGGATACATGTAGTTGGAACTCTAAATCAAACACCGTTTGTGCTAGCTCTTTGAAATTTGGCACAATAATGTAGTTCCAAGTTCTATGGCTATGGTTGGTGTCCTAGGGAAGTAGCCCCAAGCAGAGACTGACGAGAATCACTTTCATTGAAAGGGGTTGCCAAGCTTCCAAAAAACTACGAGTTTCCTGAAATCTCAGCAAACATTTTTTCACCCAATCTTGATGATACTTGCAGGCAATGATCAGTACACCAGTCCCACTTGGCTGACAAAATTTCGTTCTTCTAGGTTAAACCGTTCCTTTGCAGTAACCGTTTTCATATTTAGGTTTCACTCTGTTTTCTCCTATAAGGATACATGTAGTTGGAACTCTAAATCAAACACGGTTTGTGATAGCTCTTTGATAGTTGGCACAATAATAGAGTTCCAAGTTCTATGGCAATGGTTTGTGTCCTATGAAAATAGCCCCAAGCAGAGACTGACGAGAATCACTTTCATTGAAAGCGGTTGCCACGCTACCAAAAAACAACGAGTTTCCGGAAATCTCAGTAAACATTTTTTCACCCAATCGTGATGATACTTGCAGGTAATGACCAGTACACGAATCCCACTTGGCTCACCAAATTTCGATCTTCTAGGTCAAACCGTTCCTTTGCAGTAACCGTTTTCATGTTTAGGTTTCACTCTGTTTTCTCCTATATGGATACATGTATTTGGAACTCTAAATAAAACACGGTTTGTGCTAGCTCTTTGAAACTTGACACTGTAATGTACTTCCAAGTTCTATGGCTATGGTTTGTGTCCTATGGAAATAGCCCCAAGCAGAGACTGACGAGAATCACTTTCATTGAAAGGGGTTGCCAAGCTTCCAAAAAACTACGAGTTTCCTTATATCTCAGCAAACATTTTTTCACCCAATCTTGATGATACTTGCAGGTAATGATCATTCCACCAGTCCCACTTGTCTCACCAAATTTCGTTCTTCTAGGTTAAACCGTTCCTTTGCAGTAACCGTTTTCATGTTTAGGTTTCACTCTGTTTTCTCCTGTATGGATACATGTAGTTGGAACTCTAAATCAAACACGGTTTGTGCTAGCTCTTTAAAACTTGGCACAATAATGTAGTTCCAAGTTCTATGGCTATGGTTTGTGTCCTATGGAAGTAGCCCCAAACAGAGACTGACGAGAATCAGTTTCATTGAAAGGTGTTGCCAAGCTTCCAAAAAACTACGAGTTTCCTGAAATCTCAGCAAACATTTTTTCACCCAATGTTGATGATACTTGCAGGTAATGATCAGTACACCAGTCTCACTTGGCTCACCAAATTTCGTTTTTCTAGGTTAAACCTTTCCTTTGCAGTAACCGTGTTCATGTTTAGGTTTCACTCTGTTTTCTCCTATATGGATACATGTAGTTGGAACTCTAAATCAAACACGGTTTGTGCTAGCTCTTTGAAACTTGGCACAATAATGTAGTTCCAAGTTCTATGGCTATGGTTTTTATCGTCTGGAAGTAGCCCCAAGCAGAGACTGATGAGAATCACTTTCATTGGAAGGGGTTGCCAAGCTTCCAAAAAACTACGAGTTTCCTGAAATCTCAGCAAACATTTTTTCACCCAATCTTTTTGATACTTGCAGGTAATGATCAGTACACCAGTCCCACTTGGCTCACCATATTTCGATCTTCTAGGTTAAACCGTTCCTTTGCAGTAACCGTTTTCATGTTGAGGTTTCACTCTGTTTTCTCCTATATGGATACATGTAGTTGGTACTCTAAATCAAACACGGTTTGTGCTAGCTATTTGAAACTTGGCACAATAATGTAGTTCCAAGTTCTATGGCTATGGTTTGTGTCCTATATAAGTAGCCCCAAGCAGAGACTGACGAGAATCACTTTCATTGAAATGGGTTGCCAAGCTTCCAAAAAACTACGAGTTTCCTGAAATCTCAGCAAACATTTTTTCACCCAATCTTGATGATACTTGCAGGCAATGATCAGTTCACCAGTCCCACTTGGCTCACCAAATTTCGTTCTTCTAGGTTAAACCGTTCCTTTGCAGTAACCGTTTTCATGTTTAGGTTTCACTCTGTTTTCTCCTATATGGATACATGTATTTGGAACTCTAAATCAAACACGTTTTGTGCTAGCTCTTTGAAACTTGACACAATAATGTACTTCCAAGTTCTATGGCTATGGTTTGTGTCCTATGGAAATAGCCCCAAGCAGAGACTGATGAGAATCACTTTCATTGAAAGGGGTTGCCAAGCTTCCAAAAAACTACGAGTTTCCTGAAATCTCAGCAAACATTTTTTCACCCAATCTTGATGATACTTGCAGATAATGATCAGTACACCAGTCCCACTTGGCTGACCAAGTTTCATTCTTCTAGGTTAAACCGTTCCTTTGCAGTAACCGTTTTCATGTTTAGGTTTCACTCTGTTTTCTCCTATATGGATACACGTATTTGAAACTCTAAATCAAACACGGTTTGTGCTAGCTCTTTGAAACTTGGCACAATAATGTAGTTCCAAGTTCTATGGCTATGGTTTTTGTCCTATGGAAGTACCCCAAGCAGAGACTGACGAGAATCACTTTCATTGAAAGGGGTTGCCAAGCTTCCAAAAAACTACGAGTTTCCTGAAATCTCAGCAAACATTTTTTCACCCAATCTTGATGATACTTGCAGGTAATGATCAGTACACAAGTCCCACTTGGCTCACCAAATTTCGTTCTTCTAGGTTAAACCGTTCCTTTGCAGTAACCGTTTTCATATTTATGTTTCACTCTGTTTTCTCCTATATGGATACATGTAGTTGGTACTCTAAATCAAACACGGTTTGTGCTAGCTCTTTGAAAATTGGCACAATAATGTAGTTCCAAGTTCTATGGCTATGGTTTGTGTCCTATGGAAGTAGCCCCAAGCAGAGACTGACGAGAATCACTTTCATTGGAAGGGGTTGCCAAGCTACCACAAAACTACGAGTTTCCTGAAATCTCAGCAAACATTTTTTCACCCAATCTTGATGATACTTGCAGGCAATGATCAGTACACCAGTCCCACTTGGTTCACCAAATTTCGTTCTTCTAGGTTAAACCGTCCCTTTGTAGTAACCGTTTTCATGTTTAGGTTTCACTCTGTTTTCTCCTATATGGATACATGTAGTTGGAACTCTAAATCAAACACGGTTTTTGCTAGCTCTTTGAAACTTGACAGAATAATGTAGTTCCAAGTTCTATGGCTATGGTTTTTGTCCTATGGAAGTAGCCCCAAGCAGAGACTGACGAGAATCACTTTCATTGAAAGGGGTTGCCAAGCTTCCAAAAAACTACGAGTTTCCTGAAATCTCAGCAAACATTTTTTGACCCAATCATGATGATACTTGCAGCTAATGATCAGTACACCAGTCCCACTTGGCTCACCAAATTTCGTTCTTCTAGGTTAAACCGTTCCTTTGCAGTAACCGTTTTCATGTTGAGGTTTCACTCTGTTTTCTCCTATATGGATACATGTAGTTGGAACTCTAAATCAAACACCGTTTGTGCTAGCTCTTTGAAATTTGGCACAATAATGTAGTTCCAAGTTCTATGGCTATGGTTTGTGTCCTAGGGAAGTAGCCCCAAGCAGAGACTGACGAGAATCACTTTCATTGAAAGGGGTTGCCAAGCTTCCAAAAAACTACGAGTTTCCTGAAATCTCAGCAAACATTTTTTCACCCAATCTTGATGATACTTGCAGGCAATGATCAGTACACCAGTCCCACTTGGCTGACAAAATTTCGTTCTTCTAGGTTAAACCGTTCCTTTACAGTAACCGTTTTCATATTTAGGTTTCACTCTGTTTTCTCCTATAAGGATACATGTAGTTGGAACTCTAAATCAAACACGGTTTGTGATAGCTCTTTGATAGTTGGCACAATAATAGAGTTCCAAGTTCTATGGCAATGGTTTGTGTCCTATGAAAATAGCCCCAAGCAGAGACTGAAGAGAATCACTTTCATTGAAAGCGGTTGCCACGCTACCAAAAAACAACGAGTTTCCGGAAATCTCAGTAAACATTTTTTCACCCAATCGTGATGATACTTGCAGGTAATGACCAGTACACGAATCCCACTTGGCTCACCAAATTTCGATCTTCTAGGTCAAACCGTTCCTTTGCAGTAACCGTTTTCATGTTTAGGTTTCACTCTGTTTTCTCCTATATGGATACATGTATTTGGAACTCTAAATAAAACACGGTTTGTGCTAGCTCTTTGAAACTTGACACTGTAATGTACTTCCAAGTTCTATGGCTATGGTTTGTGTCCTATGGAAATAGCCCCAAGCAGAGACTGACGAGAATCACTTTCATTGAAAGGGGTTGCCAAGCTTCCAAAAAACTACGAGTTTCCTGCAATCTCAGCAAACATTTTTTCACCCAATCTTGATGATACTTGCAGGTAATGATCAGTACACCAGTCCCACTTGGCTCAACAAATTTCGTTCTTCCTGGTTAAACCGTTCCTTTGCAGTAATCGTTTTCATGTTTAGGTTTCACTCTGTTTTCTCCTATATGGATACATGTAGTTGGTACTCTAAATCAAACACGGTTTGTGCTAGCTCTTTGAAACTTGGCACAATAATGTAGTTCCAAGTTCTATGGCTATGGTTTGTGTCCTATGGAAGTAGCCCCAAGCAGAGACTGACGAGAATCACTTTCATTGAAAGTTGTTGCCAAGCTACCAAAAAACTACGAGTTTCCTGAAATCTCAGCAAACATTTTTTTCACCCAATCTTGATGATACTTGCAGGTAATGATCAGTACACCAGTCCCACATGGCTCACCAAATTTCGTTCTTCTAGGTTAAACCGTTCCTTTGCAGTAACCGTTTTCATGTTTAGGTTTCACTCTGTTTTCTCCTATATGGATACATGTAGTTGGAACTCTAAATCAAACACGGTTTGGGTTAGCTCTTTGAAACTTGGCACAATAATGTAGTTCCAAGTTCTATGGCTATGGTTTTTGTCCTATGGAAGTAGCCCCAAGCAGAGACTGACGAGAATCACTTTCACTGAAAGGGGTTGCCAAGCTTTCAAAAAACTACGAGTTTCCTGAAATCTCAGCAAATATTTTTTGACCCAATCATGAATACTTGCAGGTAATGATCATTCCACCAGTCCCACTTGTCTCACCAAATTTCGTTCTTCTAGGTTAAACCGTTCCTTTGCAGTAACCGTTTTCATGTTTAGGTTTCACTCTGTTTTCTCCTATATGGATACATGTAGTTGGAACTCTAAATCAAACACGGTTTGTGCTAGCTCTTTAAAACTTGGCACAATAATGTAGTTCCAAGTTCTATGGCTATGGTTTGTATCCTATGGAAGTAGCCCCAAACAGAGACTGACGAGAATCAGTTTCATTGAAAGGTGTTGCCAAGCTTCCAAAAAACTACGAGTTTCCTGAAATCTCAGCAAACATTTTTTCACCCAATGTTGATGATACTTGCAGGTAATGATCAGTACACCAGTCTCACTTGGCTCACCAAATTTCGTTCTTCTAGGTTAAACCGTTCCTTTGCAGTAACCGTGTTCATGTTTAGGTTTCACTCTGTTTTCTCCTATATGGATACATGTAGTTGGAACTCTAAATCAAACACGGTTTGTGCTAGCTCTTTGAAACTTGGCACAATAATGTAGTTCCAAGTTCTATGGCTATGGTTTTTGTCGTCTGGAAGTAGCCCCAAGCAGAGACTGATGAGAATCACTTTCATTGGAAGGGGTTGCCAAGCTTCCAAAAAACTACGAGTTTCCTGAAATCTCAGCAAACATTTTTTCACCCAATCTTTTTGATACTTGCAGGTAATGATCAGTACACCAGTCCCACTTGGCTAACCATATTTCGATCTTCTAGGTTAAACCGTTCCTTTGCAGTAACCGTTTTCATGTTGAGGTTTCACTCTCTTTTCTCCTATATGGATACATGTAGTTGGTACTCTAAATCAAACACGGTTTGTGCTAGCTATTTGAAACTTGGCACAATAATGTAGTTCCAAGTTCTATGGCTATGGTTTGTGTCCTATATAAGTAGCCCCAAGCAGAGACTGACGAGAATCACTTTCATTGAAATGGGTTGCCAAGCTTCCAAAAAACTACGAGTTTCCTGAAATCTCAGCAAACATTTTTTCACCCAATCTTGATGATACTTGCAGGCAATGATCAGTACGCCAGTCCCACTTGGCTCACCAAATTTCGTTCTTCTAGGTTAAACCGTTCCTTTGCAGTAACCGTTTTCATGTTTAGGTTTCACTCTGTTTTCTTCTATATGGATACATGTATTTGGAACTCTAAATCAAACACGTTTTGTGCTAGCTCTTTGAAACTTGACACAATAATGTACTTCCAAGTTCTATGGCTATGGTTTGTGTCCTATGGAAATAGCCCCAAGCAGAGACTGATGAGAATCACTTTCATTGAAAGGGGTTGCCAAGCTTCCAAAAAACTACGAGTTTCCTGAAATCTCAGCAAACATTTTTTCACCCAATCTTGATGATACTTGCAGATAATGATCAGTACACCAGTCCCACTTGGCTGACCAAGTTTTATTCTTCTAGGTTAAACCGTTCCTTTGCAGTAACCGTTTTCATGTTTAGGTTTCACTCTGTTTTCTCCTATATGGATACACGTATTTGAAACTCTAAATCAAACACGGTTTGTGCTAGCTCTTTGAAACTTGGCACAATAATGTAGTTCCAAGTTCTATGGCTATGGTTTTTGTCCTATGGAAGTAGCCCCAAGCAGAGACTGACGAGAATCACTTTCATTGAAAGGGGTTGCCAAGCTTCCAAAAAACTACGAGTTTCCTGAAATCTCAGCAAACATTTTTTCACCCAATCTTGATGATACTTTGCAGGTAATGATCAGTACACAAGTCCCACTTGGCTCACCAAATTTCGTTCTTCTAGGTTAAACCGTTCCTTTGCAGTAACCGTTTTCATATTTATGTTTCACTCTGTTTTCTCCTATATGGATACATGTAGTTGGTACTCTAAATCAAACACGGTTTGTGCTAGCTCTTTGAAAATTGGCACAATAATGTAGTTCCAAGTTCTATGGCTATGGTTTGTGTCCTATGGAAGTAGCCCCAAGCAGAGACTGACGAGAATCACTTTCATTGGAAGGGGTTGCCAAGCTACCACAAAACTACGAGTTTCCTGAAATCTCAGCAAACATTTTTTCACCCAATCTTGATGATACTTGCAGGCAATGATCAGTACACCAGTCCCACTTGGTTCACCAAATTTCGTTCTTCTAGGTTAAACCGTCCCTTTGTAGTAACCGTTTTCATGTTTAGGTTTCACTCTGTTTTCTCCTATATGGATACATGTAGTTGGAACTCTAAATCAAACACGGTTTTTGCTAGCTCTTTGAAACTTGACACAATAATGTAGTTCCAAGTTCTATGGCTATGGTTTTTGTCCTACGGAAGTAGCCCCAAGCAGAGACTGACGAGAATCAGTTTCATTGAAAGGGGTTGCCAAGCTTCCAAAAAACTACGAGTTTCCTGAAATCTCAGCAAACATATTTTCACCCAATCTTGATGATACTTGCAGGTAATGATCAGTACACCAGTCCCACTTGGCTCACCAAATTTCGTTCTTCTAGGTTAAACCGTTCCTTTGCAGTAACCGTTTTCATGTTTAGGTTTCACTCTGTTTTCTCCTATATGGATACATGTAGTTGGAACTCTAAATCAAACACGGTTTGTGCTAGCTCTTTGAAACTTGGCACAATAATGTAGTTCTAAGTTCTATGGCTATGGTTTGTGTCCTATGAAAGTAGCCCCAAGCAGAGACTGACGAGAATCACTTTCATTGAAAGCGGTTGCCAAGCTACCAAAAAACAACGAGTTTCCGGAAATCTCAGTAAACATTTTTTCACCCAATCATGATGATACTTGCAGGTAATGACCAGTACACCAATCCCACTTGGCTCACCAAATTTCGATCTTCTAGGTTAAACCGTTCCTTTCAAGTAACCGTTTTCATGTTTAGGTTTCACTCTGTTTTCTCCTATATGGATACATGTAGTTGGTACTCTAAATCAAACACGGTTTGTGCTAGCTCTTTGAAACTTGGCACAATAATGTAGTTCCAAGTTCTATGGCTATGGATTGTGTCCTATGGAAGTAGCCCCAAGCAGAGACTGACGAGAATCACTTTCATTGGAAGGGGTTGCCAAGCTACCACAAAACTACGAGTTTCCTGAAATCTCAGCAAACATTTTTTCAGCAATCTTGATGA